>NW_026912957.1:0-27400 GCF_034315485.1 Pezoporus occidentalis | reverse complement strand
GCACATAATTCATGTATGTTTCGGAAGTTTAATTTACTGATTTAAGTCAAAAACATCTTTTAAATTAAATGCTGCTATCTATTTTATTGTGTAGGAGTATTTATAAATCCAATCTGCTGCAGCAAATATGAAAGAATACAGACATTACAGTATTCAGTAATAACAACACAAAGGAAATCAGAGTATCTGCTGTTTTCAAAAGTCTTTTTTTTTCCTTCCATAATTTCATTTGCACTTTTCTTATGGGCAAACAACTATGATATCAATAAAAGCTTAATGCATATAAAAATTTCAGCTAAATTAGCAATGAAAAAAATTAGAAAGTCCATATTTCCAATACATCATGCCAACAGAGGTAATCCTTACACAAAAGAAAGCCATGTTCTTTCGGCCTATGGCAAGACAAAACAATCTGTGGTGGCTTATTTCCTGTCCAGATATACTGCACTCCTCATCTCTTTATTCTGCACCTGACAGTAGACCACATGCTTCCTAGAAGCATCAGTTTTATTGCAGAGATGCAGATCAGCTCTTGGGCAAAAGCTGGGGCAGCAGCCTGTTTCTTGCCTAGTTTTAGGGAGTGCTCTGGCAGTATGGCAGCCAGGGTCGGAATGCCAAGTGTTAGACTGTGAAAACTGCTTTCTTTTTATCATGGCCAGCTACACAAACAGGCAGCGATTAGCTGTGGACACAGCTACTAATCTCTCTTCAGCCTGGGAGTCCTCAAAGCAAAGTTATGTTTGATCCCAGGGAACATAGAAATGAGAGGGAATATGCTTCCACTAAAAATGACTGCAGGGAATTGATGCACAGGATAGATGAATTGTCCCAGAAGGCTGAAAATAGGCCTTTAATATCTAATCCCTATCTATGTTTTTACTGTTTGAATGAGTTTTCTCGCACCACAGGTTAGTGGAAGAGGATGACAGAATGAAATGTTAGCCCATGGTCCTTTTTTACCTCCTCTTTCAACATATGAATTTATGCTTTGTTTCTCATATACTCTGTAATTCCTGCTTGACAAGTGAGCTGTTAATTTCTCAACAAATTTTAATGACCATCCCCACTATCTTCTCAGTCCTGCCTAAGCATTCGTGCATTTAGTTTTTACAATGATGGGATAAAATACATATATAGTATTGTTACACCTCTTTTAAATATAGGAAAACGCAGCAGAGAAAGTTAAGTTCAGAAGTTTTCAGTAATTCCAAGTGCCCACTTTGGGAGCCCTAAGGCTCTACTCCTCCAAGTGGCTTTGCAGTGTACCATGTGCAACAATAATGACATTCAGCATTCAATCACACTGTCAAACCCTATGGGAAGATACTTACGCTACATAATGATCATAAATTGATTTGACTAGCATCATAGTAGAATTCTGTGTCACTGCTGGCTATAACTATAGCATAAGTAATAGTTATGCCAAAAAAGAACCCCACCTCATGTATTTTAATTTAATTGTCTTCAAACTGCCTGTACGACCAGGTATTGAGATTTACGTCAATCCCCAAACTCACATTTAATTTTCCTCATCTGGCAAGCCACAAGGTTCACATGAGAGAGAAAGTGAATGTATAAAAGCTCTGGGAACAATCAATGAGTTTGGTTTTGAATATGGTCTTGAACATGATCTGACAGGAATATACAGACATAGCCATGTAGCCTGCATGGCAAATGCAGAAATATATCCTAATTCTCCAGGGCAACATAAAACCAGTTTCTTCGTATACTCTATCCATCTACTTTCTTGCCTTCTTAACCAGTCTACTCTAGCCTGCTGCATTTTATTCCCACTTTGGTGTCGATCCACTTATGGTCTGTTTCTTATCTCAGTCTCATCTGCATTAAACAGAAGTGACTCCCATGTCCACATGTGAATGAGATCAGAAACCATCTCAAGATGCAATAAAAGTGAGATATCAGATCTAAGATAGCTATAAATATATTCTCATTGTAATTAATGAAGCTCATTAACAGAGCTGCATTCAAGAATGTTTTACATTTTTAACTTGTTGCAGTTTTAATATGTTGGGCCAACTTCAGGCAGTGTAAATTAAACAGACTTCAAGGGATAATAATGGGTGATTCTGGTTCACAGCACAAAGTGATGACGACTTACCTGATTTCTGCCTTATCAGTAACATTTCCCAAATATAAAATTTTGGTGCTTTTCTAACAAGTGATTGGACTCTCATTGCAACATTGAGAGAAATCTGACCTCTTTTAGCACCATTTAATTTACATGTTGTGGGATAGCCTGACAATTTATGTGGAAGACCTCATGTTTCAGCACTGTTGAGTTGCTTTTAAGTGGACCTGTCAGAGCACAGAGATTTGTCAAAGCAACAGAAGTTTTAAGAAAAAAAAAATAAATTTGTTGATTTGTTTTTGTCCAGTTGAATGTTTTAGATTGAAAAACACTTTGGGGTTTCACAGGTTCATGGAAAGAATTAACCTAACCAAACTTATCACTTATCACAAGTATTGCCATGCTGAAGCAGGCAGAGCTGTCCTGATTTACACTACCAACAGACCTGACCCTAAACATTATCTGTGCTAACCAGTATTTGGGTGAACTGCAATTTTTCAGGCAATTTTCTGTCATTTTCAGGTTTGTGTTAGTAAGATTTGCAGTATTTGAACTTTGCAAGAAATTGATGGAAAACTGTGGCTTGTTAATGTAAAAGGAGAAACTGCTATTCTTTGAAACAAAAAAAAAAGTTAAAGAGCTTTAGAAGAGGGAAGAACTTTAATTCAGAAAACAAACTTTCTAAAAAAACAAGAAGAGTCTTCATTGAAGACAAAGATCTGATAAATATTCAGTAAATAAGTTCAAGTTCATAACAGCTGAAGAACAGCTCAATTTCAACCATATCATTGTCAGGAAAAACAAATACAAACTTACCCCAATGCAAAACAACATTAGAGAAATCAGGAAGAGCACAGATAGACAGTTATGGACATAAAACTCTTTGTACCAAAACCAATTAACCCTAACCTAAGGCAAGCATTTTCTTCTAGCCCTTCATTTAAAAGTTTTACAATTTATAGCCTGTGTTTCTCAGGGGAGGTCTAGCTCTGCTCTGATTTCACATTTCGCAGCAGCACATACGTAACCCTGCTGCAGCACAGAGCGCATGATCTAGCTGACACCAGGAAATCCACTTTTTGCAAATTGGAAATACCCTGTAACTGAGCTGCAACCAGAATTCACTTCGACTGAAACAGGCCATACAAATATGTTTTCAAAAATGACAGATTGGAGTGATAGTCATCACAAGTTGTCAGTCCCATCCTACATCTGACAACCTTGTGGGGTTTTTTTCCTCCTCCAAGACAAAACCACAAAAAACCCTAAACTCCCAAACCACAACCACCAAAACACCCCTAAAGAACCCCAAACCAGTACACTATTGTTTGAAAAACAACTCAATTTTTTAAACTGGAATTTAAAAGTTAAGGTTAGGTTTTTGATAGGCATGTATAATTGCCATTAATGTCAAGATTGGAAAATGCAATATGACAACCATTTCATTGATATACTGCCTTCAAGTACCCAGAGAAATGCATGCTTAAATGTCCCCATATGATAGGAACAAGTCACCAACTTCATAAAGAAACCCTCCCAGTTTACATAAACTTGCATGTTTAATGATCTTTTGAATTTTTTGAGATCTTAAATCCAAAGTAAAATACACATGTACCTAATCTGACTTCAAGGCAGAACTGTTCCAATAAAAGAATTCAGAAGAGGATATAGTGTGCTATGTATCTAGATGCGGACAGAGAGGAAAACAAATCTGTTTGATAGTAACCATTAAATAAAAAAACCTAATTCACGCCATGGAATTCATTAAGTCAGTTTAATAATTTCACAGAAATACTGAATTCTACAGTACTTACGAAAAAAAAACCAAACCAAACAACATAATAAAAATTGTTTATTCCTTTTTTAAAAACTATACAAAAGGTTCATGTCCATGTTTAGTATCATGCATTTCTATAGCTTCATAACATAAACATATATTGCTGTAGATGATATACATCTACAAAAGGACTCTTGCTTTACATTTGTATTCTTAAATGTACTGCAGCTTTCTTTTGAAAATTTGTATGAGAAGTAATCTTACAACTTACACAACTTTTAAAATATGTCTATCTGATCCATTCTCATCTTATGGAGTCTTTGTCTTTGCTGAGTTTCATCTTGGGAGACAGCTTTTCTAAACTTCCCACTAGCTTTCTAATAATGACATAGTTATTTTTTCACAGGGTTTAGGTAGGAAAAGTTCTCCTTGGTGGATTCAGAAGCATATATATACACATACATGACAAAGGAGCACCAATAATATCAAAGAAACCTAGCATTTTAGAGCAGCTTGAGCCATGCAACTTTATTGGTTTATATTGTAACCCAAAACTACATTGTAAGCAGGTGGAAGTACAGTTTTCAAAGCTATATATTCCTCTTTTAAACCAAACCACAGAAACACCTGTGCTAAACAACTTTCAATTTCTCATTGTGAAAATACCTTCTAAAATTATCTTATTTCTTGGAAAGAAATACTGGTCCCAGGGTGGACGGGAGTAAAATGAACAGGAACACTGGTTCAAAGCCTCTTCAAGAATTTATTTTATTGTATTATGCCTACAAAGCACAGCTGGGCTTCTTAGACATTGATACATGTTTACTTCTGAGTATACACTACACATCTTAAAAATGACTAAAATCTCAGAAAAGAAACTTCTTTTTTCTAGTGATCATCTAATCATTTGTAGAGTTTGAAACCCAGCTTATTTATGGCAATAAAATGAAAAGTTAGTTTATAAGCTGTTCCATGGCATAAATGACCAGCCCACCAGGAAGCCACATCTGTAAAATACAGAGATGAAACCACCAAAAATGCAGTTTAAAGAAGCATCAAAAGCATGCATTCAGTGCTCTTCTCAAAACAGGTTTTTTATTTTAATGGCTCATTTAAGCTTCTGTTTTCTCATTAGGTAAAATTAGACTCTATATCATTTGAGATCTTAAGCCCTAATAAGGAAAATTATTCATTGTATGAATATTTGTAGTCACCAGTCAAAAGAGTGTGCCTGCTTACAGAATAGATGACTTTCTACCTGAAGAAAGGCTACCCAAAATGCTTAAGTATATGCTGTTCCCCAAAATTATTTTTCTGCAACTAATCTATAATACAGCTGCATACCAAGACCTAAAACAAATATTTCTATATGACTAATAAACTCAGACCAGTACTATGCTCTGAGATTCCATTATTCCCTTTACAAAGGGTTCTAGTATACCAGAGATGGCATAGAGACAATGAACGGAAAGTTGGCTTTGTACCATCTCAAGATCTCACTATATTAAAGAAATTAAGGGAACATTCATTCCGGCCTTATTTAGCTAAAGCAACCTTATTCTGTCTGTGACCTCATTATGAATATGGCTGAGCTTCTAGTCTGCCATATATTATCCTTACTGCTTTTGCAGAAAGTTACTTTTCATTTTATATAAGAAGTGAGATGAACGGAATTTGAATACTCATTTCCTGACCTGTCCCTTCCCTTCCCCTGCTACTTCCAGCTAAAATCCATAGTCTGATTTTCACTGCTTTCCTTAGTACTCATTCCCTAGCCTGGCATCCACAGACCTGTCACCTATTTGTTTAGGCAGGTGGTAGCACATACTGTACTAGACCACAAGCTATAAATGTACAAGTTGACCAATAAATGTACAACAAATGACCAATACAGACTTGGAAATAGTAAGATGCTCAGTCTACCCACCTTTCCCCAGGTGGGGCTGCTAATTCACCAACCTGCTAATTTCACTAAACCAGCATCTTTGTAATCTTTAATCCTGACAAGTTTAACAGCAAGACAGAGATAGACTTCACTAAGGATATTTATCACCAGTGAAATCATGCAAACTTTGTTCTTCAGAATAAATCTAAGAATTTTTCTAAACAATCTTTCTCTATACAACATAACACCTCTATGACAAAAAAACTACAAGTATGCTACTCTGGACAAAAAAAAAAAAAATTCAGTGCAAGTAAACATAAAAAAATTATCCCTAACAACAACATGGGGAACAAATGGTGTTATTTTTTTCCTGCTACAGTAGTAGGATTAGTAGCAAACATCTGTGTCTCTAAAATGCAAAGAAATCTTATCCAAATTAAAGATCCCAATACTAAGAATGTATAAAAGCAACAAACTTGAAATTTTCAGGATTTAAAATTTGCAACAAGGAATGAACAGGCATTTCACAGAATGTCAATTCTTAGAACTGCTTCAAAGAGAGAAAAGAGGGTGAAAGAAAGAGCAGCAAATGTTAATCCAAAAGACTTCAATGTGACAAGAACAAATGCTTGTCCTAGAGCCAGAGTTCATGATTATGCCTTCTGTTTTAAGCTAAGACTTTCTAAGCAACTTGAGCAGGAAGATGTCCATTCTTCTCCCACATTCTCCAATAGGAGAAAGAGCACTTTGAAATCCCTTATTACATTTCAGTTTTAAGAATCAGTGGTATTTCTGTAGACCTAAATGAAAAACAAACAACACCTCCCCCCCAAAAAAAACATCCTTAAGTTGTGTTACATGGGTCATCATGATTCACAAATGTTCCTGTTAGCAGTTCAGAGAAGCCTGCCAGGTTAATAATTAGATCACAATTGTTTTCAGTGACATTTGAGAACAGTAAACATGAATCTGGCAAGCTTCTTAAGATCTCAAAGACCTCATCTGTTAAAGGGTGCTTGGGTGACAACCTTTACCTGAAATCTCACATATGAGATGCACAATGCAAATTGTTCCCTTCTGGGTAGCAGTGATCTACGCAAACAGATACTGCTGATCACAAAACAATCTCTAGGCACTCGTCTTTATTTGATCTTGTGCCTTAAAGAACATTTCAACCTTTATTTTAATAAATGTATTTTTGTAAATAATTTAGCACTTCTTAGTTACCTGTTTCCGAACATAAGCAATTTAAATTACTGGAACTGCTTATCTTGTAGAGAATCCATAACAGTAATAAATTTTTGTACAAAGGGTAGACAGTATTAAGATTACATTTAACATATATGAGGGTACTGTTTGTCATGTAGAACCTATCGAGAAAAGCATCTCCCTTTTTATGGCAGTAATACCATCATACATTTTTTAATACAAAATAGTAACCATAAGTCTTTTGCTTTTGGTGGTTAAATAACTTTATTAGAATAATCCCTCCCGAGTTCATGGGAGATTACGTATGATCACTTTATGTGCATATATATATGTACTCTAGGTACAAATAACTCCTCTATGCACTTTTGCAGACAACAGAAACTAGGAAGGTCTCTACTTGTTCATCTAGCCTGTCATCCTGCTTAAATAAGTATCAGTTATGCTTTAAGCCACTGTCTTTAAAAACCTACAGCAATGAGGTAACATAAGATTGTTTGAAAGCATTTTCATGCTAATATTCAAGACTCAATAAGCCTATTTTGTAAGTTGTTTCTAAATGAATGAGTTAAAATCTTGGCTTGATTTCAGAGATCAATGTCTGGAAGTGTTCCAATTTAATGGCCTCATCTTGAGTCTGTTCAGTGAGGTACCTGAGGACATATTTTGGAAAATAAAGCGAGCAACATCTATTGGACACAAACTCTAAAAAATGAGCTTCCAAAAAAAAAAAAAAATATACCCAAGACACTATGGGAATAGTCTGTAAAAGAGCCAATAGCTATGGCATGTTGCACCATGTTTAACACAAGTTGAATCAGGGGAAAAAAAAGCAGGTACCCCATGTCCCTGCGCACTACTACAAAAATGGGGTGAGGGAACAATTGTCAATTTTACAATAATTGGTAGCTATACATGACAATTTTTCTAAGTAGGCATAGTTTCTCAATTTAAATGATCTATGACACACTCAAATTTTTCAAATGTTCACTAGTCCAGACAGAAGGAGAGAATAACTTTACAATCTCATGTTCGGGTTGCGCATTTGGGAGATGGTAAGATGGGAGATGGAAGAGGTCTAAGACATTTGCTAATTGCTTCTCAGTTGCAGCAGTTCACACTACAGCACTTTAGAAGAAAGATAATGACTTTGTTTTGCCTTAAAGTGCAGTACTTGAAAATCCTGCTGTTCTGAATTTAATTAATGAGGGGGGCAGACATCTAGACGGTGACCACTTTGCCTTCAGCAAGCTTAACTATTCTACCTGAAGATCAAAACTCTGCATTCATTACACATTGTGTAGGAAAATCAGTCATCTCTCACAGGGCTGAGGGCTCAATGAGGAAAAGTAACATTAGACTCCATCTATTTCTTATTTGTGAATAACTGGAAGAAACAAATCTGATACATAAGTGTTGCAGAATGGCTCTAAGAGCAAGGCCATGGATCCTTAGAGGCCTTGTGCGAGCAAAGCAAGGTGTAGGCCTCACAGGTAACCGGAAACCAGATGTGGGAGGAGAATGTGAAGGAAGCTGTGTAGAACCAACCAATACTGTTGTGCCTAGGAGACGCGGCTAAACACCACGCCGATATAAGCGAAGTGCGCCACAAATAAAGTAGAAGTTTGCTTGTCACCCATATTGGGTTGGTGTGTCTTGCTTCTCCTCGCTGCTTACAAATGGCGCCCGAACAGGGACCAGGGCTACAGGGTCCCGGTCAACGGGGACCCGGAATACAGGGCCCTGGTTAGCGGGGACCCGGAATACAGGGCCCTGAGGAACAGGGACCCGGAACGGCGAGTGAGCGGCGCCGGCGGCAGCGGCCGGGGAGCGCGGGCAATGCTGCTGCGGTGGCGTGATGGACCCGGGTGCTTGGACTAACCGAAAGGAGTCCGCCGCTGGGGCGAACCAGACACTGCTGCGTCGGGAGGCCGATCCGGAGACTGAGGTTAGAGGACGATCCAGAAGAAGACGATCCGGAAAAGGCCGGCCATGAAAATGGACCGAGAGGTAGCCCTGGACTTATTACAGTGCTTTTTATAAAAGCGGGGAATTGAGCCCTGAACTTATTACAGTGCTTTTTATAAAAGCGGGGAACTGAGCCCTGAACTTATTACAGTGCTTTTTATAAAAGCGGGGAGACTCTAAAGCAGCTAGCAGGTCTAGTGGCTGTAGGGAAGGCTAAGGGATTTTTTGTAGATCCTAATACAGTTTTTGAGGAGAGTGAGTGGCGAAAGTTTGGTGAAGAACTATTTGACTCAATGCTCAATGATGATAAAACGGCAAAGAAACTCGGTAAACCACGGAGAGAAGTAATAAACTGTATAAAAAGATACAAGGCGGAAAATAAAACTGCCGCGGTAGCAACGGAGAAACTAGGAACAGACGTCCCCGGTCGGTTGAAACCGGGGGAAGATTACAACTCGTTTCCCCCAACTCGCGGGAGCACAGGGTTTCCCACCCCCCACCCCCCCTTCCTTTTCTCCCCCTCCTTCATCAGAAGGTGCCGCGGAGGAGGTGTAACCCCCTGCTCCCCCACCACCCCAGTTCCGAAAGTAGGGACTTTGAAAAGGACAGAGAAAGTATATTAGAAAGGATACGCATGATGAATGTCGAGGAAGCTGAAAGGAAGAGGTTGGTGCCTCGGCGCCGGATCGATTGCGGCGCCATTTTGAAGCACGCAGTAGAAAATAGGGATCATGCGCTAGCGGGAGATTTAAAGGAACCGCGAGCCTCTCCAACCCACTATGCCCTAGAGTGGAAATTTTTAACTCAGTCACGGAGGAGCCAGGTCTGCAGATGGCCACATACCGAACGAGAGACATCTGACAAGAAAGACACAGCTGCAAGCAACGGAGACCCTGAGTTCGGCCCAGGATCAGACCCCAAATCCCCTGAATCCGAGCCAGATTTATATCCTCTGCTTCCAGACCCTGACTCTTCGTCTCCCAGGTCGGTCTGCTCAGACTCACTGGCCCTGGAGACGCTCAGCTGCAACCATGGTTAATCAAAGATGTGATCATTACTGGTGAATTTTCTGCAATGGGCAGAAAATGTGTTTACTACACAGCAGGGGGCTAAAGAGTGGGAAGCTCTTGATCTCAAAATAGTTAAGGAGGCCTGACAAACAGTGACCACGTATGGGTTAAAATCCTCTTATACTCAAGCTGTATATGTTATGATTTTTTCTTGCAATTGACAGGGGGAGCCCATACAGTTTCTCTGTGATACTCATGTACTAGAAGTTGGTAAATATAAGTATGTCCAGGTTTCTATCAACCTTTGGAGACCTTTGTAGATGCTGCTGGCCACTTCTTCCAGCACAGGCTGGCCACCTGTGTCGGAATGAGTGTGCATTTTGGTCAGTATAAAAGCCCAAGCCTCATACGATGTGGGGGAGGCAGAGCCTCTGCGGGGACGCCCGCTAAGGTTGAGCCTGCCACCTCGCACTGCAATGATGCTTCTCGGAGCTGGTTTGCTGTTAGTCTCCACAGGGTCCTTGTGCCACGTTCTGTACGTGGGACTGTAGTGGGAGTAATGATTGTCTGGATTTTGTGCTTCAAATATTGTAGTTGTGTGGAGCGTGCTTGTGGGATCCCACAAGTGTGTGTGTGTGTGTGTGTGCGTGTGTTGAGGGCAGACGGTGTTCTGTGTGGTTTTTTTGGTGTTGGGTTCATGTAAAAGTTTTTAATGAGGAGCAGTTTAACATTTCGGGCAAGAAAGGATTAATGCAAAAGTGCGGTTGCCAGCAGGTATTTATGGTTGCTGCTGAAGCAGGCAGGCAGCTGTAACTGCTGCCGAGCAGGCCGGCGTTTGTAGGGTGAGCGACTTTGGATCAAAAAAAAAAAAAAACAAAACCAAAGGCAATGATGCAGCAAACTCCTCGCCAGTTAACAACGTGCAGTTTAACCTGTCTGCTTCTCAAGAACTGATAACCTGGGGGAGGGGGTATATTTGTGTCCTCCTGCCTACAGGTCCATGGCGACTGCCTGCAAAGTTTGTCAAGCCTTGCCATGAGCTGGACAGACGAATGGAAAAACCTGATGCCTCAGCTACAGGAGCTGACCGTGAATACCCCAAGCAGAATGAGATGGAGGAAGAGAAAGAACAAATAACTGCAAAACATCACTTGGGGGCAACTGAAAAGTAACATCCTGAATATGTGTGCTTGTAAAGTAGCTATTATTAGAGGCTGTGATTTTGTGTATAAAACCACCTGTATTTACTAGCCAGTCGCTAATAAGAAACCACACCTTGTATTATATAGATTTGTCCCTTGTAAAAGAGATGTTAGAGTATGCAAATTTGCAGTAGCTGCTAGAAAATGCTAAGGCAAAAGCTAGAAAGATTCTAATGCACTGGTAGTGTTATAAAGCAGGTGATGAAACAAATTAAGAGGGTGGGAGAATTCCACTGGTAAGAAATTTCTTTGGCTAGTCCCTCGCTGCCATCAGCATCTTCAACATGCTGCTGCACCCTGCAATAGTTACTCTGCTAATGTAAATTTGTGTGTGCCTTGCTGTAGTAGCGACTTGTTACTGGATGAAGCAGGTGAAACTGTGCATTGACAACAAGGTGCAAGGACTGAGGCTGACCAAATGCCTGCTACCACAGTCAAGGGCAAGACTGGGTTGGCCTCTGTGTTTGCCACCAAGAAGAACCTTTAGCTCCGCTGTTGGCTGCAAGCCAGCAATCGTGGAGCGGTGGGGACACATGCCATGCCAGACCTTGACCTGAAGGATGGCCTCCCCTGTTATCAGAGAGCCATACAGCAGAAAAAAAGGGGCAGGGCCAGCAGCCTGTAGTTGGCATATATTGGAGATATGATCTAGCCCAAATTCCCTGCTCAAGTAGGGTCACCCAAAACATATATAAAACAAAAAGGGGGAGATGTGGAGGCAGTGTTCTCAAAGGAGAATGGATAATTGGTACAGAAACTCTGAATAATCCTGAAAGATGCAGCAAGGCCATGAGAGGCCTGAAGAAGATTAAGCAAGCAAGATAAGAAGCTGGAATTCACTGAGGTAATGAGAACTGTGGACTGTTGGCAAGCTTTTGAGGTCGAGTTCTCACACCTGTGTTTAACCAATTATATGTTAGTCACTAAGAGTCTTCAAGACATGTATCCAATCATAATATGCCAAATCACTGTAAGTGCATGTATATAAGATATAAGGAGTTAAGGCTTTGTAATAAATTTGGCAATCGCTTGATCACATTGATCGTCTCTGCTTTCCTTCTCCAGTTGTCCAGTGACAGTTTCATCCTGCACCACAGATCAGCCAGGTGCAGTTCACCAGCCAGCACAGACCCTGCACCACAGAACATCTCATTTAGGCCCCTCTGTGGCAAAGCAACACCTGAGCTGCCTGGGGGGACTTGGTGCACCCTTCCATAGGGGCAGCAGCCCCTCCAACCTAAGAAGCAGGGGACTTGCTGCAGACAAGAACGCTTCCCTCCCCACTGCCCACTTCTAGACAGCCCTGTCTCCAGCAGCCCACTCCACGCCTGCCAGAACCACCAGTCCCCTCAACGGCCTGCAGGCAGGCAGAACAATGAGACTTCTGGAGCAAACACAGACACTAGTAACTAAATAAAGGAATAAACAAGAAATCTAAGGTCGTAACAGTGCTGCGGCTGCTCTGCAGCACACTGCAGGCTCCCTGCCACACTGCAGCCTTCAGAGTTGAAACCAAAAAGATGTTTTGAACCAGTCCCCTATAACCTCTCCACTGGTCCCAGCAGCACCATGATGCACACAAAGAGGAGATGAAAGTCACTCCCACTCCTTGCCAAGCCTTCACTTTGCTCCTTCGCACTACGAATGTAATGAATGGCTCTTTATTTTACAGCTGTACTAATGCCAGTGCAAAAAAAAACAATGACCGTGGGCAAACACATCACCAGTCACTGACAAAAGCTCAGACCAATCCTGGGGAGCAAAGGTGTTGGGATCCCACAGCTGCTGGACTCACACAGGACACAGTTAGAAAATCAGAGCCCAGCTCTGAAGCAAGGTGCCTCCAGTGCAATAGCAGAACTGTGGTCTCAGCAGCATCAGGAGAGATTCTATTGATTTAGCAAGCAAGAAAAATTCAACACATTCTCATCCTAAGAAATAAAAGAAATTAAACTAAACTGCCTTCAGTCTCCAACTGAACAGAAGCTCCCATCACCCTTCTCCTGGCTCTGCCACTCAGAACTGAGGCTTCTGAACTGCAGGGCCCTCAGGCCAGCTCTTCTCAAGCTTGTCCTCCTTTGTTTTGAAAAGGCCATTAAGTTCTCTACAGCTTGTTGGAAGGCCACTCATCTGATCAGCAGCGGATTGGTAAAGTTCATTTGAACTACCTTCTTCTCTGCAAATAAAGTTTCAGTAACAAAATCAGAGATTGAAACAGTAAAAGCAGAGGCAAAGCTGATCTTTAAGTAGTCTTAGAGGAACACACACCCTAAAGGAGCTAAAGGCATGTGGGACTATCATCTTCTCTCCCAAGCTGCTTAGCAGCTACATTAAACCCTTTGAACTCTGATACACTCACCACACTCAGAGTGCATCACACTCGGGTGTATTACCCAGCTGCAGGTTCCTCCCTGAAATGAGCAGGTACCAACGGCCCCTGCCTAAGCCCTGTCCTGCCCCTGCTCAGAGCCTGCCATGACTGAGGGTCCACAGCAGTACCTCTAACAAAGAACACCGTCTCTCACTTGGCTTGCTAAAAGTCCACCACTAAGACTTCAAAGCCTGGGCCACCATCTGCTCTTTGCAGAACCTCACCTGGTTTTGTGAGCGCTTCTCTCAGAGCTGGGGTTATCATCTCTCACTTCCCACCCTCCTCCTTCCTCCCAGCGTTCTCTTGAGTCAAGCTCATTCCAACACCTCCTTCCTCGACCTCACATTCTCTCTGTTTCAAGACAAGGAATTACAACCATTTAGATCCAAGCATCACAGTTTAAACGCTGTGGCACAGTTCAGCCACAGACCTGCTGAGCTTAAAACTGACACAAGCGTCCACACGTTAATTCTTGCATTCCTGTAATTCTGCTTTTTATCCCTCTTCCCATCGGACTCTGACCTTTCAGTTTTAGATTTAAGACAGAAAATATACTTAAATAAATAAATAAAACACCACACCAGGAACCAGGTGGACTTGTTCTACTAACACAGCAACCAGCTTCAAGCAGCCTGGGCTAGTGGAAGGTAGGTGGGGTGGAACTAGGTGAGCTTTAAAGTCCCTTCTAACCCAAAGCACTGTGTGATTCTGTGATTTAGTAACATTCTCCAGGGCATGTTAAGAAACAAGCTGTTTGAATCTCATGTGAGGTTGAGTGGGACCCCAAAGGTTGAAGCCCAAGAGTTTCAGGGCTGCACAATAACCTCATCTCTCCACAGAGCACAAACCAGAGGGGACAATACATTGCCTGGAGTGACAAGCATCTATAGTTCCAGTTATCTGGGACAGGTCAGGGGAGAAAACCACATCGCTACCACGACTCAGCCCAGGATAACTGTCACTTCTGAGACTTTATGGGTATTTATTCTTTCACAACTGCACAAAGAAGCATGAAAGTCTAAATAATTAAATAATTTAATTCCAAAAATGGAATAAAACCTGCAAGAAATGAGCAAAAATAAGAATGACCAGAAATTGCTTAGAAATAGCCAAAAAAAAAGATTTAAAATGGGTTATAAAGAAGCAAAAATGGGTTAAACCAAGTCAGGAAAGGGCCAAAACGGGTTAGAAATAGAAAGAAATTTGTAAGAAATGGAGAAAAATCCTTTGAAAATGGCCAAAAGGGCTTAAAAAGAGGCAGTATTGCGCAAAAAAGGGTTAGAAATAGCTCAAGCCAGTTTAGAAATAGGTAAGAAAAGCTTAAACCAGATTAGAAACTTCCATAAATAGTTCAGATTTAGCCAAAAATGGAATAAAACCTGCAAGAAAAAATGGGCAAAAATAAGATAAGAATGACCAGCAATTGTTTAGAAATAGCCAAAAAAACCTTAAAAAGAGTCAGAAAGAGCCAAAAATGGTTTAAACCTGGTTAGAAATAGGCAAAAATGGTATAGAAACAGAAAGAAATTGGTAAGAACAGGAAAAAAATGGCTTGGAAATGGCCAAAATGACTTAAGAAGAGTTAGAATTGGGCAAAAAAGGGTTAGAAATAGCTCAAGCCAGTCTAGAAATAGCTAGGAAAAGGTTAAACCAGGCTGGAAATGGCAAGAAACAGTTCAGACTTAGTCAACAATGCATAAAATTACTAAGAAATAGGAAAAATAGATAAGAATGTCCAGCAATTGCTTAGAAATAGCCAAAAAAGACTTAAAATGGGTTAGAAAAAGCCAAAAATGGTTTAAACCAAGTCAGGAAAGGGCAAAAATGGGTTAGAAATGACAGGAAATTAGTAAGAAATGGACAGAAATGGTTTGGAAATGGCCAAAATGACTTAAAAAGAGATAGAACTGGGCAAAAAAGGGTCAAAAAAGGGTCAGAACTAGTCTAAACCAGTTTAGAAATAGCTACAAAAAGATTTAGAAATACAAAACTAGAAATGGCAAGAAAAGATTAAACCAAACTAGAAATGGCAAGAAACTGTTCAGACTTAGTCAAAAATGGCATAAAAAATGGTAAAACCTGAAATGGCAAAAATAAGATAAGAATGACCAGCAATTGCTTAGAAATAGCCAAAAAAAGATTTATAATGGGTTACAAAGAGGGAAAAATGGGTTAAACCAAGTCAAGAAAGGGCCAAAATGGGTTAGAAATAGAAAGAAATTTGTAAGAAATGGACAAAAGAAAATGGCTTAAAAAGAGCTGGGCAAAAAAGGGTTTTACAGCCAAAAAAGATTTAAAAAAACTGGTAAGAAATAGCAAAAATAAGAACGCTCAATTGTTCAGAAATAGCAAAAGGCTAGAAACTTCAAAAATAGTTCAATTTAGCCAAAAATGGAATAAAACCTGCAAGAAATGGCCAACAATAAGACAAGAATGACCAGCAGTTGCTTAGAAATAGACAAAAAAAGATTTAAACAAGGCTAGAAACTTCCATAAATAGTTCAGATTTAGCCAAAAATGGAATAACCAAAAATAAGACAAGAATGACCAGCAGTTGCTTAGAAATAGGATTTAAAAATGTAGGAAAAAATGGGTTAGAAATGACAAAATTAAAGAAATGGGCTTTGGAAACGGCCAAAAAAAAGAGATAGAATGGATTAGAAAGAAATGGCACAGAAACCAAAAATGGCAAAATAAGATAAAAGCAATTGTTTAGACTTAAAATGGGTTAGAAAGGGCCAAAAATGGTTTAAACCAAGGCTAGAAATAGAAAGACATTCCATTTGGGAATGGCAAAAGGGCTTTCAGATTTAGCCAAAAATGGAATAAAACCTGCAAGAAGAAAATGGCAAAAATAAGATTTAAGAATGAACAAAACCTACAAAAAATGCATAAGTTGTTAGAAATAGCCTTCCAAAAAAAAAATGGAATAAAACCTGCAGGCCAAAAATAGAAACTTCCATAAAATAGTTCAATTTAAAAAATGGAATAAAACCTGCAAGAAATGGCCAAAAATAAGACAAGAATGACCAGCAATTGTTTAGAAATAGCCAAAAAAAGACCTAAAATGTGTTAGAAAAAGCCAAAAATGGTTTAAACCAAAAAAGAGGAAAGGGGAAATGACAGGAAATTTTAAAATGAGCTTAGAAAAAGTAAACCAATTCCAGAAAAATGGAGAAATGACAGGAAATTAGTAAGAAATGGACAGAAATGGTTTGCAAATGGCCAAAATGACTTAAAAAGAGATAGAACTGGGCAAAAAAGGCTCAGAACTAGTCTAAACCAGTTTAGAAATAGCTACGAGAAGATTAAACCAAACTAGAAATGGCAAGAAACTGTTCAGACTTAGTCAAAAATGGCATAAAACTGGTAAGAAATTGGCAAAAAATAAGATAAGAATGACCAGCAATTGTTTAGAAATAGCCAAAAAAGACTTAAAATGGGTTAGAAAGGGCCAAAAATGGTTTAAACCAAGTGAGGAAAGGGCAAAACCAGGTTAGAAATAGAAAGACATTCGTAAGACCTGGACAGAAAGGGTTTGGGAATGGCCAAAAGGGCTTAAAAAGAGTCAGTATTGCGCAAAAAAGGGTTAGATATAGCTCAAGCCAGTCTAGAAATAGGTAAGAAAAGCTTAAACCAGGCTAGAAACTTCCATAAATAGTTCAGATTTAGCCAAAAAAGGAACAAAACCTACAAAAAATGGGCAAAAATAAGATAAGAATGACCAGCAATTGTTTAGAAATAGCCAAAAAAGACTTAAACCAGGCTAGAAACTTCCATAAATAGTTCAGATTTAGCCAAGAAAGGAACAAAACCTACAAAAAATGGGCAAAAATAAGGTAAGAATGACCAGCAATTGTTTAGAAGTAGCCAAAAAAGACTTAAACCAGGCTAGAAACTTCCATAAATAGTTCAGATTTAGCCAAAAATGGAATAAAACCTGCAAGAAATGGCCAAAAATAAGACAAGAATGACCAGCAGTTGCTTAGAAATAGACAAAAAAAGATTTAAAATGGGTTAGAAAAAGCCAAAAATGGTTTAAACCAAGTCAGGAAAGGGCAAAAATGGGTTAGAAATGACAGGAAATTAGTAAGAAATGGACAGAAATGGTTTGGAAATGGCCAAAATGACTTAAAAAGAGATAGAACTGGGAAAAAAAGGGTCAGAACTTGTTGCAGAATGACTTTAAGAGCAGAACCATAGAGTTCTGGAGGACTGTGCAAGCAAGGCAGGGGGTGGCCCCCACAGGTGGCCAACCAAACCTGGGAGGAGAATGTGGAAGGAAGCTGTGGGGGCTAACCAATACTGTTATGCCAAAAAGTGGCTAAAACTCCTATATATGTGTGAACTGCGTCACAAATAAACCAGAAGTTGCTTATCACCCATTTTGGGTTGGCCTGTCTGCTTCTCCTCGCCGCTTAAAATGGCGCCCGAACAGGGACGCGGAAAGGGCCCTGGTCGCTGGGGACCCGGATTATAGGGCTCCGACTAGCGGGGACCCAGGATATAGGGCCCCGACTAGCGGGGACCCGGGAAAAAGGGCCCCGCACGACGGGGACCCGGATAAAGGGCCCCGGCCGACGGGGACCCGTATAGGGCCCCGACTAGCGGGGACCCAGGATATAACTAGCGGGGACCCGGGATACAGGGCCCTGGTCGCTGGGGACCCGGATTAAGGGCTCCGACTAGCGGGGACCCAGGATATAGTTCAACTAGCGGGGACCCAAACCCCGGTCGACGGGGACCCGGATAAAGGGACCCGGCCGACGGGGACCCGGGAACAGGGACCCGGTTATCGGGGACCCAATACAGGGACCCCTGAACGGGGACCAGGAACAGGGACCCGGTTTAACGGGGACCCAGGATACAGGGACCCGGTTTAACGGGGACCCAGGATACAGGGACCCGGTTTAACGGGGACCCAGGATAAGGGACCCGGTTTAACGGGGACCCGGATACATACAGGGCCCCGACTAGCGGGGACCCTGGATAGAGGGCCCCGACTAGCGGGGACCCGGGATACAGGGCCCCGGTCGACGGGGACCCGGAACGGCGAGAGAGCGGCGCCGGCGGCAGCGGCCGGGCAGCGCGGGCAATGCTGCTGCGGTGGCGTGACGGACCCGGGTGCTGCGACTTTCCTAAAAAGTCCGCCGCTGGGGTATACCAGACACTGCTGCGTCGGGAGGCCGATCCGGAGACCGAGGTTACAGGACGACCCAGAAGAAGACGATCCGGAAAAGGCTGGCCATGAAAATGGACCGAGAGGTAGCCCTGGACTTATTACAGTGCTTTTTATAAAAGCGGGGAACTGAGCCTTGAACTTTTACAGTGCTTTTTATAAAAGCGGGGAACTGAGCCCTGAACTTTTTACAGTGCTTTTTATAAAAGCGGGGAATTGAGCCTGAGACTCTAAAGCAGCTAGCAGGTCTACTGCCTGTAAGGAAGGCTAAGAGATGTTTTTTGCAGATCCTAATACAATATTTGAGAAGAGTGAGTGGCAAAAGTTTGGTGATGAACTATTTGACTCAGTGCTTAATGATTATAAAAAGGCAAAGAAACTCGGTAAACCACGGAGGGAAGTAATGAACTGTATAAAAAGATACAAGGCAGAAAAGAAAACTGCCGCGGTAGCAACGGAGAAACTAGGAACAGACGTCCCCGGTCGGTTGAAACCGGGGGAAGATTACAACTCGTTCCCCCCCCCCCCCCCCCCCTCGCGGGAGCACAGGGTTTCCCACCCCCACCCCCCCCCCTTCCTTTTCTCCCCCTCCATCAGAAGGTGCCGCGGAGGAGGTGTAACCCCCTGCTCCCCCACCACCCCAGTTCCGAAAGTAGGGACTGTGAAAAGGACAGAGAAAGTATATTAGAAGGTATACGCATGATAAATGTCGAGAAATCCGAAAGAAAAAGGGCGGTGCCTCGGCGCCGGATCGATTGCGGCGCCACTGTGAAGCACGCAGTAAAAAAAAAATAGGGATCATGCGCGAGCGGGAGATTTAAAGGAGCCGCGAGCCTCTCCAACCCACTACGCCCTAGAGTGAAAAAACTTTTAACTCAGTCACGGAGGAGCCAGGTCTGCAGATGGCCACATACCGAACGAGATACATCTGATAAGAAAGACACAGCTGCGAGCAACGGAGACCCCGAGTTCGGCGCAGGATCAGCCCCCGAATCCCCTGAATCCGAGCCAGATTTATATCCTCTGCTTCCAGACCCTGACTCTTCGTCTCCCGGGTCGGTCTGCTCAGACTTACTGGCCCTGGAGACGCTCAGTTGTAACAATGGGTAACCAAATATGTGATCATTACTGGGGAATTTTCTGCAATGGGCATTTCTGCATATCCTGTGTTTACTACACAGCAGGGGGCTAAAGAGTGGGAAGCTCTTGATCTCAAAATAGTTAAGGAGGCCTGGCAAACGGTGACCACGTATGTGTTAAAATTCTCTTATACTCAAGCTGTATATGTTATGATTTTTTCTTGCAATTGACAGGGGGAGCCCATACAGTCTCTCTGTGATACTCATGTACTAGAAGTTGGTAAATATAAGTATGTCCAGGTTTCTGTCAACCCTTGGAGACCTCTGTAGATGCTGCTGGCCACTTCTTCCAGCACAGGCTGGCCACCTGTGTCGGAATGAGTGTGCATTTTGGTCAGTATAAAAGCCCAAGCCTCATACAATGTGGGGGAGGCAGAGCCTCTGCGGGGACGCCCGCTAAGGTTGAGCCTGCCACCTCGCACTGCAGTGATGCTTCTCGGAGCTGGTTTGCTGTTAGTCTCCACAGGGTCCTTGTGCCACGTTCTGTACGTGGGACTGTAGTGGAAGTAATGATGGCTTTTGCAGGGACACAAAAAAAAAAAAAAAAAAAAAAAAAAAAAAAGGGGGGGAGAGAGAGAGTAATGATGTTAAATTTAACTTTAACTTTAACCTGTCTATTTCTGAAGAACTGATAACCTGGGGGAGGGGGTATATTTGTGCCCTCCTGCCTACAGGTCCATGGCGACTGTGCAAAGTTTGTGAAGCCCTGCCATGAGCTGGACAGACGAATGGATAAACGTGATGCCTCAGCTACAGGAGCTGACCGTGATTACCCCAAGCAGAATGAGATAGAGGAAGAGAAAGAACAAATGACTGCAAAACATCACTTGGGGGCAGTTGAAAAGTAACATCCTGAATATGTGTGCTTCTAAAGTAGCTATTATTAGAGGTTGTGATTTTGTGTATAAAACCACCTGTATTTACTAGCTAGTTGCTAATAAGAAACTGCACCTTGTATTGTATAGATTTGTCACTTGTAAAAGAGATGTTAAGAGTATGGAAATTTGCAGTAGCTGCTAGAAAATGCTAAGGCAAAAGCTAGAAAAATTTTAATACAATGGTAGTGTTATAAAGCAGGTGATGGAACAAATTAAGAGGGGGAGAGAATTCCACTGGTAAGAAATTTCTTTGGCTAGTCCTTCACTGCCATCAGCATCTTCAACATGCTGCTGCACCCTGTAATAGTTAACTCTGCTAATGTAAATGTGTGTGTGCCTTGCTGTAGTAGCGACTTGTTACTGGATAAAACAAAAGCGGGGAGATGTGGAGACAGTGTTCTCACAGGAGAATGGATAATTGGTACATAAACTTTGAACAGTCCTGAAAGATACAGCAAGGCCATGAGAGGCCTGAAGAAGCTTAAGCAAGCAAGATAAGAGGCTGGAATTCACCAAGTTAATGAGAACTGTGGACTGTTGGCAAGCTTTCAAGGTTGAGTTCTCACACCTGTGTTTAACCAATTATATGTTAGTCACTAAGGGTCTTCAAAACATGTATCCAATCATAATATGCCAAATCACTGTAAGTGCTTCAGCCGGGGCCTTGGCTCAACTAAGCAGACTGGGTTGCTGAGTTGCTAAGCAGACAATTCTACATCGAAGGCAATTTCTGATTTGTTTTAATGTTGACTCTGTAAGATGTGCAACACTGCAGAACCTTTTGTTGTTGGAACAGGGACATGGATGTGAAGAGTTTGATGGAATGTGTTGTATGAGTCTCTCTGATTATGCTAATTCGATGCACGCACAGCTGAGAACCCTGGCTCAGCTTACCCAGCAATAGTAAATGACCAATATCCTAAGAATAACTAGATGGTTGTCTTCACCGGGCATTACAGGTTGAGTCAAACACTGTTGTTTGAAGCATTGCACTTATGTATCATTGTTAGGTTAATCATCGTAGCTATTAAGACTTGTTTATAGTTGTGTGATAAAACAGGTGAACAGAATAACCCATAATGCCTTGCTTGCACAAAGAAAAAGGGGGGAATTGTTGCAGAATGACTTTAAGAGCAGAACCATAGAGTTCTGGAGGACTGTGCAAGCAAGGCAGGGGGTGGCCCCCACAGGTGGCCAGAGACCGGACCTGGGAGGAGAATGTGGAGGAAGCTGTGGGGGCTAACCAATACTGTTATGCCACGAAGGAGTGGCTGAATACCACTCCTATATATGTGTGAACTGCGTCACAAATAAACTAGAAGTTGCTTATCAC
The DNA here is from genome assembly GCF_034315485.1 of Pezoporus occidentalis. Classification (NCBI taxonomy): domain Eukaryota; kingdom Metazoa; phylum Chordata; class Aves; order Psittaciformes; family Psittacidae; genus Pezoporus; species Pezoporus occidentalis. The sequence goes on along the minus strand of NW_026912957.1, from coordinate 5,363 downwards.
CCATATTGGGTTGGCCTGTCTGCTTCTCCTCGCCGCTTACAAGAACTAGTCTAAACCAGTTTAGAAATAGCTACAAAAGATTAAACCGAACTAGAAATGGCAAGAAACTGTTCAGACTTAGTCAAAAATGGCATAAAACTGGTAAGAAATTGGCAAAAATCAGATAAGAATGACCAGCAATTGTTTAGAAATAGCAAAAAAAGACTTAAAATGGGTTAGAAAGGGCCAAAAATGGTTTAAACCAAGTGAGGAAAGGGCAAAACCAGGTTAGAAATAGAAAGACATTCGTAAGACCTGGACAGAAAGGGTTTGGGAATGGCCAAAAGGGCTTAAAAAGAGTCAGTATTGCGCAAAAAAGGGTTAGATATAGCTCAAGCCAGCTTAGAAATAGGTAAGAAAAGCTTAAACCAGGCTAGAAACTTCCATAAATAGTTCAGATTTAGCCAAAAAAGGAACAAAACCTACAAAAAATGGGCAAAAATAAGGTAAGAATGACCAGCAATTGTTTAGAAATAGCCAAAAAAGACTTAAACCAGGCTAGAAACTTCCATAAATAGTTCAGATTTAGCCAAAAATGGAATAAAACCTGCAAGAAATGGCCAAAAATAAGACAAGAATGACCAGCAGTTGCTTAGAAATAGACAAAAAAAGATTTAAAATGGGTTAGAAAAAGCCAAAAATGGTTTAAACCAAGTCAGGAAAGGGCAAAAATGGGTTAGAAATGACAGGAAATTAGTAAGAAATGGACAGAAATGGTTTGCAAATGGCCAAAATGACTTAAAAAGAGATAGAACTGGGCAAAAAAGGGTCAGAACTAGTCTAAACCAGTTTAGAAATAGCCAAAAAAGATTAAACCAAACTAGAAATGGCAAGAAACTGTTCAGACTTAGTCAAAAATGGCATAAAACTGGTAAGAAATTGGCAAAAATAAGAATGACCAGCAATTGTTTAGAAATAGTCAAAAAAGATTTAAACAAGGCTAGAAACTTCCATAAATAGTTCAGATTTAGCCAAAAATGGAATAAAACCTGCAAGAAATGGCCAAAAATATGACAAGAATGACCAGCAGTTGCTTAGAAATAGATTAGAAAAAGCCAGAAAAAAAAAGATTTAAAATGGGTTAGAAAAAGCCAAAAATGGTTTAAACCAAGTCAGGAAAGGGCAAAAATGGGTTAGAAATGACAGGAAATTAGTAAGAAATGGACAGAAATGGTTTGGAAATGGCCAAAATGACTTAAAAAGAGATAGAACTGGGCAAAAAAGGGTCAGAACTAGTCTAAACCAGTTTAGAAATAGCAAAAAAAGATTAAACCAAACTAGAAATGGCAAGAAACTGTTCAGACTTAGTCAAAAATGGCATAAAACTGCTAAGAAATGGGCAAAAATTAGATAGAAATGGCCTTAAATTGTAAAGAAATAGCCAAAAAAAGACTTAAAATGGGTTAGAAATGGCCAAAAAATGGTTTAAACAGGGCAAAACCAGGTTAGAAATAGGTTAGAAATAAAAGACCTGCCAGAAAGGGTTTGGAAAAGCCAAAAAAGACTTAAAAGAGCAGAAAACTTCCAAAAAAAGGGAAGGCCAAAATGGCTTAAAAAGAGTTATAGTAAGAACTTGCAAAAAATTGGCAAAAAAAGGGGAATACCAGCAAAGCCAGTGTTTAGAAATAGCCAAAAAAGACTTAAACCAGGCTAGAAACTTCCATAAATAGTTCAGATTTAGCCAAAAATGGAATAAAACCTGCAAGAAATGGCCAAAAATAAGACAAGAATGACCAGCAGTTGCTTAGAAATAGACAAAAAAAGATTTAAAATGGGTTAGAAAAAGCCAAAAATGGTTTAAACCAAGTCAGGAAAGGGCAAAAATGGGTTAGAAATGACAGGAAATTAGTAAGAAATGGACAGAAATGGTTTGGAAATGGCCAAAATGACTTAAAAAGAGATAGAACTGGGCAAAAAAGGGTCAGAACTAGTCTAAACCAGTTTAGAAATAGCCAAAAAAGATTAAACCAAACTAGAAATGGCAAGAAACTGTTCAGACTTAGTCAAAAATGGCATAAAACTGGTAAGAAATTGGCAAAAATAAGAACGACCATCAATTGTTCAGAAATAGCCAAAAAAGAATTAAACAAGGCTAGAAACTTCCAAAAATAGTTCAGATTTAGCCAAAAATGGAATAAAACCTGCAAGAAATGGCCAAAAATAAGACAAGAATGACCAGCAGTTGCTTAGAAATAGACAAAAAAAGATTTAAACAAGGCTAGAAACTTCCATAAATAGTTCAGATTTAGCCAAAAAAGGAACAAAACCTACAAAAAATGGGCAAAAATTAGGTAAGAATGACGAGCAGTTGTTTAGAAGTAGCCAAAAAAGACTTAAACCAGGCTAGAAACTTCCATAAATAGTTCAGATTTAGCCAAAAATGGAATAAAACCTGCAAGAAATGGCCAAAAATAAGACAAGAATGACCAGCAGTTGCTTAGAAATAGACAAAAAAAGATTTAAAATGGGTTAGAAAAAGCCAAAAATGGTTTAAACCAAGTCAGGAAAGGGCAAAAATGGGTTAGAAATGACAGGAAATTAGTAAGAAATGGACAGAAATGGTTTGCAAATGGCCAAAATGACTTAAAAAGAGATAGAACTGGGCAAAAAAGGGTCAGAACTAGTCTAAACCAGTTTAGAAATAGCTACGAAAAGATTAAACCAAACTAGAAATGGCAAGAAACTGTTCAGACTTAGTCAAAAATGGCATAAAACTGGTAAGAAATTGGCAAAAATCAGATAAGAATGACCAGCAATTGTTTAGAAATAGCCAAAAAAGACTTAAACCAGGCTAGAAACTTCCATAAATAGTTCAGATTTAGCCAAAAATGGAATAAAACCTGCAAGAAATGGCCAAAAATAAGACAAGAATGACCAGCAATTGCTTAGAAATAGCCAAAAAAAAGACTTAAAATGGGTTAGAAAAAGCCAAAAATGGTTTAAACCAAGTCAGGAAAGGGCAAAACCAGGTTAGAAGTAGAAATAAATTGGTAAGAAATGTTGAGAAATGGTTTGGGAATGGCCAAAATGACTTAAAAAGATTCAGTATTGCGGAAAAACGGGTTAGATATAGCTCAAGCCAGTTTAGAAATAGGTGAGAAAAGCTTAAACCAGGCTAGAAATGCCCATAAAAAAGTGAAGCATTAGCCAAAAATGGCATAAACCAGGTAAGAAATGGGCAAAAATAAGGTGAGAATGACCACCCATTGTTTAGAAATAGCCAAAAAAAAGTTATAAGTGGGTCAGAAAGGTCCAAAAATGGGTTAAACCAAGTTAGGGAAGGCCAAAAAAAGGGGTAGAAAGAAATTGGTAAGTACAGGACAAGAACAGTTTGGAAATGGCCATAATGGCTTAAAAAGAGTTAGAATTGGGCCAAGAAATAGCTCAAGCCAGTTAAGAAATAGCTAAGAAAAGCTGAAACCAGGCTAGAAATGGCCATGAATTCTTTAGGAATTGCCAAAAATGGCTTAAAACTGGTAAGACATGGGCAAAAATAAGATAGAAATGGTCATCAATTGTTTAGAAGCGGTAAAAAATGCTTCAAACAGGGGACAAGCAGGCAAGAATGGACTAGGAATAGCCAAAAAAAAGCTTAAAACTGGTAAGAAATGACCAAAATTAGGATACAAATGGCCATAATTTTTTTAGAAATAGCCAGACTTAAAATGGGTTAGAAATTGGCAACACTGGGTTAGAAATGGCCAAAAATGGCTCAAACCGAGTCAGGAAAGAGCAAAAATGGGTTAGAAATGGCAAGAAATTAGTAAGAAATGGACAAAAAACGTTTGGAAAAGGTCAAAATGGTTCAAAAAGTTTTAGAAATGGGGGAAAAAAGGTTCGAAACAGCCTAAACCAGTTAAGAAATAGCTAGGAAAAGCTTAAAATAGGCTAGAAACTTCCATAAATAGTTCAGATTTAGCTAAAAATGGAATAAAACCTGCAACTCAATCATGTACCAAGGAAAGAGTCAGGGCATTTTCAGCTCTGTCTTGAACACTGCCAGCCATGGGGCAGCCACAGCTTCTCTGGGCACCCTGTGCCACTGTCCCACCACCCTCACAGGGAACAACTTCTAAGATCTCATCTCAATCTCCCCTCTCTGTCACGTTAAAATCCTTCCCCCTTGGCCCATCCCCACAGGCCCTTGCTCTCCCCACAAGAAATGAGGGCAGATCCCAGGATCATCCCTCGGCAGCCGCAGCGCTCCGCTGCCGGCTCAGCCAGCCCAACTCACACACCGAGTCCAAAGCAGCCACTCTGGGGAAGTCTCTTGAGGTGTTCTGGCAACTCCTACAGCACCCCAAGATCGCCATCGCCACCCACCTCGTTCCACGCTCCTGTGTCCACAGGCGGCACCGGCTCCGAGACACCAAGACGGGAACCACCAGAGGAGCTGCTCTTGCCTCCTCCACCGGTAGCTTGTGTTCCGTGGGGCAGCTGTCGTCTCCCGGTGCCTCTGCTGGAGGGTTCTGTGGGGTTCTGTGACCTCACACACCTGAACACGGGGAGTTCCAGAATCAGCCACCCCTGTGGTCTCCATGTCCCCAAGGTCATTGTGATGCATGAGCTCTGACTGGGTCCATGGGGTGCTCTGGAGGTGCTGCAGGCATTCTCTGGGATTCTCTAGGGGTATCCCCAGGATGCCCTGGGAGTGCACAGAGACACAGGGCCGTGGAGCAAGCTGCTCTAGTGGAAGGTGTCCCTGCCCGTGCCTTTGGGGCTTGGAGCTGGGTGAGCTTTAAGGTCCCTTCCAGCCCACTCTGGGATTCCATGATTCTCTGCTGTGCCAATGTCGGTCCCTCTCCACTCCTCGGAGGTGGCCGTGACGCCCTGTTCCATGGCCCACGTTGAGCTGTGACCCCTCGCATGCTCCACCTCCGGACCAAAGGCACTGAGGAAGAGCAGCCCGTGAGGGACCTCCCCGAGCCGGCTGGGCAGAGCCTGGTCCCCCCGCAGCGACTCCCGGAGCACCCCTGGGTGCCCAGTGGCCATGGGCACGATGCTGCCGCCATCCCAAAGCCGTGGCGGTCGCTGTGGATTTGCCCATTGTGACGGGGCCCCCACGCTGAGCGTGGGCTCTTTAAGGAGGGAGAGCCCTGCAGTAACCAGTGCAGAGGAGAGCCCTCCCCTCCCTCGGGGCTTCATGTAACCAAAAACGGGGATGGGGAAGGTGCGGGGGGGGGGGGGTGTGTGTGTGTGTGTGTGTCATTAAGTGCCTGTTGATGAGCTGTCTGTGGGAGAGGGGGGGGATGGGCCTCACCTCCCCCCCAGCACCCCAAAACGAGGGGGGTGGGGGAGGGTCCCCAATGGACACAACCTCCCAT
>NW_026912956.1:0-12725 GCF_034315485.1 Pezoporus occidentalis | reverse complement strand
TTTGCGCTGACTGTGTTGCTGCGCAGCAGAGAGCAGGCTCTGGACTGATTCCATTCAAATGCTTTTCCTGTATGAAAGGGAGCAGTGAAAGCAACGATGGATGCACCAATGTAAAGGTGATTGTGTGCTGAACAGGTCCAGCACCAGCTTTCCCTCCTGGCTCTTCTGCTGTGGGAGCAGAGGCCAAACGTTCGTGCTGTACTCACTGTGCTGCCTGCAGCTGAGGGCGACCAGCTGAGAATTTGGATTCAAATGGACTTTTAGGTATGAAACCGAGGAGAGACTGCAATGATGGTGACACCGTTGCAAAGCAGCCTGTGTGCTGAAGAGGCCCAGCATTAGCTTTCCCTGCTGGTTCTTCTGCTGTGGGAGCAGATGCCACTGTTCATTCTGTGCTGACTGTGTTGCTGCGCAGCAGAGAGCAGGCTCTGAACTGATTCCATTCAAATGCTTTTCCTGTATGAAAGTGAGCAGTGAAAGCAACGATGGATGCACCAATGTAAAGGTGATTGTGTGCTGAACAGGTCCAACACAAGCTTTCCCTCCTGGCCCTTCTGCTGTGGGAGCAGAGGCCAAACGTTCGTGCTGTACTCACTGTGCTGCCTGCAGCTGAGAGGGACCAGCTGAGAATTTGGATTCAAATGGAGTTTTAGGTATGAAACCGAGGAGAGACTGCAATGATGGTGACACCGTTGCAAAGCAGCCTGTGTGCTGAAGAGGCCCAGCACTAGCTTTCCCTGCTGGTTCTTCTGCTGTGGGAGCAGATGCCACTGTTCATTCTGTGCTGACTGTGTTGCTGCGCAGCAGAGAGCAGGCTCTGAACTGATTCCATTCAAATGCTTTTCCTGTATGAAAGTGAGCAGTGAAAGCAACGATGGATGCACCAATGTAAAGGTGATTGTGTGCTGAACAGGTCCAGCACCAGCTTTCCCTCCTGGCTCTTCTGCTGTGGGAGCAGAGGCCAAACGTTCGTGCTGTACTCACTGTGCTGCCTGCAGCTGAGGGCGACCAGCTGAGAATTTGGATTCAAATGGACTTTTAGGTATGAAACCGAGGAGAGACTGCAATGATGGTGACACCGTTGCAAAGCAGCCTGTGTGCTGAAGAGGCCCAGCACCAGCTTTCCCTGCTGGTTCTTCTGCTGTGGGAGCAGATGCCACTGTTCATTCTGTGCTGTGTTGCTGCCAGCAGAGAGCAGGCTCTGAACTGATTCCATTCAAATGATTTTCCTGTATGAAAGGGAACAGTGAAAGCAACGATGGATGCACCAATGTAAAGGTGATTGTGTGCTGAACAGGTCCAGCACCAGCTTTCAATCCTGACACTTCTGCTGTGGGAGCAGAGGCCAAACGTTCGTGCTGTACTCACTGTGCTGCCTGCAGCTGAGAGCGACCAGCTGAGAATTTGGATTCAAATGGAGTTTTAGGTATGAAACCGAGGAGAGACTGCAATGATGGTGACACCGTTGCAAAGCAGCCTGTGTGCTGAAGAGGCCCAGCATTTGCTTTCCCTGCTGGTTCTTCTGCTGTGGGAGCAGATGCCACTGTTCATTCTGCGCTGACTGTGTTGCTGCGCAGCAGAGAGCAGGCTCTGAACTGATTCCATTCAAATGCTTTTCCTGTATGAAAGGGAGCAGTGAAAGCAACGATGGATGCACCAATGTAAAGGTGATTGTGTGCTGAACAGGTCCAGCACCAGCTTTCCCTCCTGGCTCTTCTGCTGTGGGAGCAGAAGCCAAACGTTCGTGCTGTACTCACTGTGCTGCTGGGCAGCTGAAAGCGACCAGCTGAGAATTTGGATTCAAATGGACTTTTAGGTATGAAACCGAGGAGAGACTGCAATGATGGTGACACCGTTGCAAAGCAGCCTGTGTGCTGAAGAGGCCCAGCACCAGCTTTCCCTGCTGGTTCTTCTGCTGTGGGAGCAGATGCCACTGTTCATTCTGTGCTGTGTTGCTGCCAGCAGAGAGCAGGCTCTGAACTGATTCCATTCAAATGATTTTCCTGTATGAAAGGGAGCAGTGAAAGCAACGATGGATGCACCAATGTAAAGGTGATTGTGTGCTGAACAGGTCCAGCACCAGCTTTCAATCCTGACACTTCTGCTGTGGGAGCAGAGGCCAAACGTTCGTGCTGTACTCACTGGGCTGCCTGCAGCTGAGAGCGACCAGCTGAGAATTTGGATTCAAATGGACTTTTAGGTATGAAACCGAGGAGAGACTGCAATGATGGTGACACCGTTGCAAAGCAGCCTGTGTGCTGAAGAGGCCCAGCATTTGCTTTCCCTGCTGGTTCTTCTGCTGTGGGAGCAGATGCCACTGTTCATTCTGCGCTGACTGTGTTGCTGCGCAGCAGAGAGCAGGCTCTGGACTGATTCCATTCAAATGCTTTTCCTGTATGAAAGTGAGCAGTGAAAGCAACGATGGATGCACCAATGTAAAGGTGATTGTGTGCTGAACAGGTCCAGCACCAGCTTTCCCTCCTGGCTCTTCTGCTGTGGGAGCAGAGGCCAAACGTTCGTGCTGTACTAACTGGGCTGCCTGCAGCTGAGAGAAACCAGCAGAGAATTTGGATTCAAATGGAGTTTTAGGTATGAAACCGAGGAGAGACTGCAATGATGGTGACACCGTTGCAAAGCAGCCTGTGTGCTGAAGAGGCCCAGCACTAGCTTTCCCTGCTGGTTCTTCTGCTGTGGGAGCAGATGCCACTGTTCATTCTGTGCTGACTGTGTTGCTGCGCAGCAGAGAGCAGGCTCTGGACAGATTCCATTCAAATGATTTTCCTGTATGAAAGGGAGCAGTGAAAGCAACGATGGATGCACCGATGTGAAAGTGACTGTGTGCTGAACAGGTCCAACACCAGCTTTCCCTCCTGGCTCTTCTGCTGTGGGAGCAGAGGCCAAACGTTCGTGTTGTACTCACTGGGCTGCTGGGCAGCTGAAAGCGACCAGCTGAGAATTTGGATTCAAATGGACTTTTCGGTATGAAACCGAGGAGAGACTGCAATGATGGTGACACCGTTGCAAAGCAGCCTGTGTGCTGAAGAGGCCCAGCACCAGCTTTCCCTGCTGGTTCTTCTGCTGTGGGAGCAGATGCCACTGTTCTTTCTGTGCTGTGTTGCTGCCAGCAGAGAGCAGGCTCTGAACTGATTCCATTCAAATGATTTTCCTGTATGAAAGGGAGCAGTGAAAGCAACGATGGATGCACCAATGTAAAGGTGATTGTGTGCTGAACAGGTCCAGCACCAGCTTTCCCTCCTGGCTCTTCTGCTGTGGGAGCAGAGGCCAAACGTTCGTGCTGTACTCACTGTGCTTCCTGCAGCTGAGAGCGACCAGCTGAGAATTTGGATTCAAATGGACTTTTAGGTATGAAACCGAGGAGAGACTGCAATGATGGTGACACCGTTGCAAAGCAGCCTGTGTGCTGAAGAGGCCCAGCATTTGCTTTCCCTGCTGGTTCTTCTGCTGTGGGAGCAGATGCCACTGTTCATTCTGCGCTGACTGTGTTGCTGCGCAGCAGAGAGCAGGCTCTGAACTGATTCCATTCAAATGCTTTTCCTGTATGAAAGGGAGCAGTGAAAGCAACGATGGATGCACCAATGTAAAGGTGATTGTGTGCTGAACAGGTCCAGCACCAGCTTTCCCTCCTGGGTCTTCTGCTGTGGGAGCAGAGGCCAAACGTTCGTGCTGTACTCACTGGGCTGCTGGGCAGCTGAAAGCGACCACCTGAGAATTTGGATTCAAATGGACTTTTAGGTATGAAACCGAGGAGAGACTGCAATGATGGTGACACCGTTGCAAAGCAGCCTGTGTGCTGAAGAGGCCCAGCATTAGATTTCCCTGCTGGTTCTTCTGCTGTGGGAGCAGATGCCACTGTTCATTCTGCGCTGACTGTGTTGCTGCGCAGCAGAGAGCAGGCTCTGGACTGATTCCATTCAAATGCTTTTCCTGTATGAAAGTGAGCAGTGAAAGCAACGATGGATGCACCAATGTAAAGGTGATTGTGTGCTGAACAGGTCCAGCACCAGCTTTCCCTCCTGGCTCTTCTGCTGTGGGAGCAGAGGCCAAACGTTCGTGCTGTACTCACTGTGCTGCCTGCAGCTGAGAGAGACCAGCTGAGAATTTGGATTCAAATGGACTTTTAGGTATGAAACCGAGGAGAGACTGCAATGATGGTGACACCGTTGCAAAGCAGCCTGTGTGCTGAAGAGGCCCAGCATTAGCTTTCCCTGCTGGTTCTTCTGCTGTGGGAGCAGATGCCACTGTTCATTCTGCGCTGACTGTGTTGCTGCGCAGCAGAGAGCAGGCTCTGGACTGATTCCATTCAAATGCTTTTCCTGTATGAAAGTGAGCAGTGAAAGCAACGATGGATGCACCAATGTAAAGGTGATTGTGTGCTGAACAGGTCCAGCACCAGCTTTCAATCCTGACACTTCTGCTGTGGGAGCAAAGGCCAAACGTTCGTGCTGTACTCACTGTGCTACTGGGCAGCTGAAAGGGACCAGCTGAGAATTTGGATTCAAATGGACTTTTAGGTATGAAACCGAGGAGAGACTGCAATGATGGTGTCACCGTTGCAAAGCAGCCTGTGTGCTGAAGAGGCCCAGCATTAGCTTTCCCTGCTGGTTCTTCTGCTGTGGGAGCAGATGCCACTGTTCATTCTGCGCTGACTGTGTTGCTGCGCAGCAGAGAGCAGGCTCTGGACTGATTCCATTCAAATGCTTTTCCTGTATGAAAGTGAGCAGTGAAAGCAACGATGGATGCACCAATGTAAAGGTGATTGTGTGCTGAACACGTCCAGCACCAGCTTTCAATCCTGGCTCTTCTGCTGTGGGAGCAGAAGCCAAACGTTCGTGCTGTACTCACTGGGCTGCTGGGCAGCTGAAAGCGACCAGCTGAGAATTTGGATTCAAATGGACTTTTAGGTATGAAACCGAGGAGAGACTGCAATGATGGTGACACCGTTGCAAAGCAGCCTGTGTGCTGAAGAGGCCCAGCATTAGCTTTCCATGCTGGTTCTTCTGCTGTGGGAGCAGATGCCACTGTTCATTCTGCGCTGACTGTGTTGCTGCGCAGCAGAGAGCAGGCTCTGAACTGATTCCATTCAAATGCTTTTCCTGTATGAAAGTGAGCAGTGAAAGCAACGATGGATGCACCAATGTAAAGGTGATTGTGTGCTGAACAGGTCCAGCACCAGCTTTCCCTCCTGGCTCTTCTGCTGTGGGAGCAGAGGCCAAACGTTCGTGCTGTACTCACTGTGCTGCCTGCAGCTGAGAGAGACCAGCTGAGAATTTGGATTCAAATGGACTTTTAGGTATGAAACCGAGGAGAGACTGCAATGATGGTGACACCGTTGCAAAGCAGCCTGTGTGCTGAAGAGGCCCAGCACCAGCTTTCCCTGCTGGTTCTTCTGCTGTGGGAGCAGATGCCACTGTTCATTCTGTGCTGTGTTGCTGCGCAGCAGAGAGCAGGCTCTGGACTGATTCCATTCAAATGCTTTTCCTGTATGAAAGTGAGCAGTGAAAGCAACGATGGATGCACCAATGTAAAGGTGATTGTGTGCTGAACAGGTCCAGCACCAGCTTTCCCTCCTGGCTCTTCTGCCTTGTGAGCAGAGGCCAAACGTTCGTGCTGTACTCACTGTGCTGCCTGCAGCTGAGGGCGACCAGCTGAGAATTTGGATTCAAATGGACTTTTAGGTATGAAACCGAGGGGAGACTGCAATGATGGTGACACCGTTGCAAAGCAGCCTGTGTGCTGAAGAGGCCCAGCACTAGCTTTCCCTGCTGGTTCTTCTGCTGTGGGAGCAGATGCCACTGTTCATTCTGTGCTGACTGTGTTGCTGCGCAGCAGAGAGCAGGCTCTGAACTGATTCCATTCAAATGCTTTTCCTGTATGAAAGGGAGCAGTGAAAGCAACGATGGATGCACCAATGTAAAGGTGATTGTGTGCTGAACAGGTCCAGCACAAGCTTTCAATCCTGGCTCTTCTGCTGTGGGAGCAGAAGCCAAACGTTTGTGCTGTACTCACTGTGCTGCTGGGCAGCTGAAAGCGACCAGCTGAGAATTTGGATTCAAATGGACTTTTAGGTATGAAACCGAGGAGAGACTGCAATGATGGTGACACCGTTGCAAAGCAGCCTGTGTGCTGAAGAGGCCCAGCACCAGCTTTCCCTGCTGGTTCTTCTGCTGTGGGAGCAGATGCCACTGTTCATTCTCCGCTGACTGTGTTGCTGCGCAGCAGAGAGCAGGCTCTGAACTGATTCCATTCAAATGCTTTTCCTGTATGAAAGGGAGCAGTGAAAGCAACGATGGATGCACCAATGTAAAGGTGATTGTGTGCTGAACAGGTCCAGCACCAGCTTTCAATCCTGACACTTCTGCTGTGGGAGCAGAGGCCAAACGTTCGTGCTGTACTCACTGTGCTGCCTGCAGCTGAGAGAGACCAGCTGAGAATTTGGATTCAAATGGACCTTTAGGTCTGAAACCGAGGAGAGACTGCAATGATGGTGACACCGTTGCAAAGCAGCCTGTGTGCTGAAGAGGCCCAGCATTAGCTTTCCCTGCTGGTTCTTCTGCTGTGGGAGCAGATGCCACGGTTCATTCTGCGGTGACTGTGTTGCTGCGCAGCAGAGAGCAGGCTCTGGACTGATTCCATTCAAATGCTTTTCCTGTATGAAAGTGAGCAGTGAAAGCAACGATGGATGCACCAATGTAAAGGTGATTGTGTGCTGAACAGGTCCAGCACCAGCTTTCCCTCCTGGCTCTTCTGCTGTGGGAACAGAGGCCAAACGTTCATGCTGTACTCACTGGGCTGCCTGGAGCTGAGAGAGACCAGCTGAGAATTTGGATTCAAATAGAGTTTTAGGTATGAAACCGAGGAGAGACTGCAATGATGGTGACACCGTTGCAAAGCAGCCTGTGTGCTGAAGAGGCCCAGCATTAGCTTTCCCTGCTGGTTCTTCTGCTGTGGGAGCAGATGCCACTGTTCATTCTGCGCTGACTGTGTTGCTGCGCAGCAGAGAGCAGGCTCTGAACTGATTCCATTCAAATGCTTTTCCTGTATGAAAGTGAGCAGTGAAAGCAACGATGGATGCACCAATGTAAAGGTGATTGTGTGCTGAACAGGTCCAGCACCAGCTTTCCCTCCTGGCTCTTCTGCTGTGGGAGCAGAGGCCAAACGTTCGTGCTGTACTCACTGTGCTGCCTGCAGCTGAGAGAGACCAGCTGAGAATTTGGATTCAAATGGACTTTTAGGTATGAAACCGAGGAGAGACTGCAATGATGGTGACACCGTTGCAAAGCAGCCTGTGTGCTGAAGAGGCCCAGCACCAGCTTTCCCTGCTGGTTCTTCTGCTGTGGGAGCAGATGCCACTGTTCATTCTGTGCTGTGTTGCTGCGCAGCAGAGAGCAGGCTCTGAACTGATTCCATTCAAATGCTTTTCCTGTATGAAAGGGAGCAGTGAAAGCAACGATGGATGCACCAATGTAAAGGTGATTGTGTGCTGAACAGGTCCAGCACCAGCTTTCCCTCCTGGCTCTTCTGCCTTGGGAGCAGAGGCCAAACGTTCGTGCTGTACTCACTGTGCTGCCTGCAGCTGAGAGCGACCAGCTGAGAATTTGGATTCAAATGGACTTTTAGGTATGAAACCGAGGAGAGACTGCAATGATGGTGACACCGTTGCAAAGCAGCCTGTGTGCTGAAGAGGCCCAGCACTAGCTTTCCCTGCTGGTTCTTCTGCTGTGGGAGCAGATGCCACTGTTCATTCTGTGCTGACTGTGTTGCTGCGCAGCAGAGAGCAGGCTCTGAACTGATTCCATTCAAATGCTTTTCCTGTATGAAAGTGAGCAGTGAAAGCAACGATGGATGCACCAATGTAAAGGTGATTGTGTGCTGAACAGGTCCAGCACCAGCTTTCCCTCCTGGCTCTTCTGCTGTGGGAGCAGAGGCCAAACGTTCGTGCTGTACTCACTGTGCTGCCTGCAGCTGAGAGAGACCAGCTGAGAATTTGGATTCAAATGGACTTTTAGGTATGAAACCGAGGAGAGACTGCAATGATGGTGACACCGTTGCAAAGCAGCCTGTGTGCTGAAGAGGCCCAGCACTAGCTTTCCCTGCTGGTTCTTCTGCTGTGGGAGCAGATGCCACTGTTCATTCTGTGCTGACTGTGTTGCTGCGCAGCAGAGAGCAGGCTCTGAACTGATTCCATTCAAATGCTTTTCCTGTATGAAAGGGAGCAGTGAAAGCAACGATGGATGCACCAATGTAAAGGTGATTGTGTGCTGAACAGGTCCAGCACCAGCTTTCAATCCTGACACTTCTGCTGTGGGAGCAGAGGCCAAACGTTCGTGCTGTACTCACTGTGCTGCCTGCAGCTGAGAGCGACCAGCTGAGAATTTGGATTCAAATGGACTTTTAGGTATGAAACCGAGGAGAGACTGCAATGATGGTGACACCGTTGCAAAGCAGCCTGTGTGCTGAAGAGGCCCAGCACTAGCTTTCCCTGCTGGTTCTTCTGCTGTGGGAGCAGATGCCACTGTTCATTCTGCGCTGACTGTGTTGCTGCGCAGCAGAGAGCAGGCTCTGAACTGATTCCATTCAAATGCTTTTCCTGTATGAAAGGGAGCAGTGAAAGCAACGATGGATGCACCAATGTAAAGGTGATTGTGTGCTGAACAGGTCCAGCACCAGCTTTCCCTCCTGGCTCTTCTGCTGTGGGAGCAGAGGCCAAACGTTCATGCTGTACTCACTGGAATTTGCTGCTTTTAGGTATGAAACCGAGGAGAGACTGCAATGATGGTGACACCGTTGCAGCTGTGTGCTGAAGAGGCCCAGCACCAGCTTTCCCTGCTGGTTCTTCTGCTGTGGGAGCAGATGCCACTGTTCATTCTGTGCTCTGTTGCTGCGCAGCAGAGAGCAGGCTCTGAAGGATGCACCAATGTAAAGGTGATTGTGTGCTGAACAGGTCCAGCACAAGCTTTCAATCCTGGCTCTTCTGCTGTGGAAGCAGAGGCCAAACGTTCGTGCTGTACTCACTGTGCTGCCTGCAGCTGAGAGAGACCAGCTGAGAATTTGGATTCAAATGGACTTTAGGTCTGAAACCGAGGAGAGACTGCAATGATGGTGACACCGTTGCAAAGCAGCCTGTGTGCTGAAGAGGCCCAGCACTAGCTTTCCCTGCTGGTTCTTCTGCTGTGGGAGCAGATGCCACGGTTCATTCTGCGCTGACTGTGTTGCTGCGCAGCAGAGAGCAGGCTCTGAACTGATTCCATTCAAATGCTTTTCCTGTATGAAAGGGAGCAGTGAAAGCAACGATGGATGCACCAATGTAAAGGTGATTGTGTGCTGAACAGGTCCAGCACCAGCTTTCCCTCCTGGCTCTTCTGCTGTGGGAGCAGAGGCCAAACGTTCGTGCTGTACTCACTGTGCTGCCTGCAGCTGAGAGAGACCAGCTGAGAATTTGGATTCAAATGGACTTTTAGGTATGAAACCGAGGAGAGACTGCAATGATGGTGACACCGTTGCAAAGCAGCCTGTGTGCTGAAGAGGCCCAGCACTAGCTTTCCCTGCTGGTTCTTCTGCTGTGGGAGCAGATGCCACTGTTCATTCTGTGCTGACTGTGTTGCTGCGCAGCAGAGAGCAGGCTCTGAACTGATTCCATTCAAATGCTTTTCCTGTATGAAAGGGAGCAGTGAAAGCAACGATGGATGCAGCAATGTAAAGGTGATTGTGTGCTGCACAGGTCCAGCACAAGCTTTCAATCCTGACACTTCAGCTGTGGGAGCAGAAGCCAAACGTTCGTGCTGTACTCACTGGGCTGCTGGGCAGCTGAAAGCGACCAGCTGAGAATTTGGATTCAAATGGACTTTTAGGTATGAAACCGAGGAGAGACTGCAATGATGGTGACACCGTTGCAAAGCAGCCTGTGTGCTGAAGAGGCCCAGCATTAGCTTTCCCTGCTGGTTCTTCTGCTGTGGGAGCAGATGCCACTGTTCATTCTGCGCTGACTGTGTTGCTGCGCAGCAGAGAGCAGGCTCTGAACTGATTCCATTCAAATGCTTTTCCTGTATGAAAGTGAGCAGTGAAAGCAACGATGGATGCACCAATGTAAAGGTGATTGTGTGCTAAACAGGTCCAGCACCAGCTTTCCCTCCTGGCTCTTCTGCTGTGGGAGCAGAGGCCAAACGTTCGTGCTGTACTCACTGGGCTGCCTGCAGCTGAGAGAGACCAGCTGAGAATTTGGATTCAAATGGACTTTTAGGTCTGAAACCGAGGAGAGACTGCAATGATGGTGACACCGTTGCAAAGCAGCCTGTGTGCTGAAGAGGCCCAGCACTAGCTTTCCCTGCTGGTTCTTCTGCTGTGGGAGCAGATGCCACTGTTCATTCTGCGCTGACTGTGTTGCTGCGCAGCAGAGAGCAGGCTCTGGACTGATTCCATTCAAATGCTTTTCCTGTATGAAAGTGAGCAGTGAAAGCAACGATGGATGCACCAATGTAAAGGTGATTGTGTGCTGAACAGGTCCAGCACCAGCTTTCCCTCCTGGCTCTTCTGCTGTGGGAGCAGAGGCCAAACGTTCGTGCTGTACTCACTGGGCTGCCTGCAGCTGAGAGAGACCAGCTGAGAATTTGGATTCAAATGGAGTTTTAGGTATGAAACCGAGGAGAGACTGCAATGATGGTGACACCGTTGCAAAGCAGCCTGTGTGCTGAAGAGGCCCAGCACCAGCTTTCCCTGCTGGTTCTTCTGCTGTGGGAGCAGATGCCACTGTTCATTCTGTGCTGTGTTGCTGCCAGCAGAGAGCAGGCTCTGAACTGATTCCATTCAAATGCTTTTCCTGTATTAAAGTGAGCAGTGAAAGCAACGATGGATGCACCAATGTAAAGGTGATTGTGTGCTGAACAGGTCCAGCACCAGCTTTCAATCCTGACGCTTCTGCTGTGGGAGCAAAGGCCAAACGTTCGTGCTGTACTCACTGTGCTGCTGGGCAGCTGAAAGCGACCAGCTGAGAATTTGGATTCAAATGGACTTTTAGGTATGAAACCGAGGAGAGACTGCAATGATGGTGACACCGTTGCAAAGCAGCCTGTGTGCTGAAGAGGCCCAGCACCAGCTTTCCCTGCTGGTTCTTCTGCTGTGGGAGCAGATGCCACTGTTCTTTCTGTGCTGTGTTGCTGCCAGCAGAGAGCAGGCTCTGAACTGATTCCATTCAAATGATTTTCCTGTATGAAAGGGAGCAGTGAAAGCAACGATGGATGCACCAATGTAAAGGTGATTGTGTGCTGAACAGGTCCAGCACCAGCTTTCAATCCTGACACTTCTGCTGTGGGAGCAGAAGCCAAACGTTCGTGCTGTACTCACTGTGCTTCCTGCAGCTGAGAGCGACCAGCTGAGAATTTGGATTCAAATGGACTTTTAGGTATGAAACCGAGGAGAGACTGCAATGATGGTGACACCGTTGCAAAGCAGCCTGTGTGCTGAAGAGGCCCAGCATTTGCTTTCCCTGCTGGTTCTTCTGCTGTGGGAGCAGATGCCACTGTTCATTCTGCGCTGAGTGTGTTGCTGCGCAGCAGAGAGCAGGCTCTGGACTGATTCCATTCAAATGCTTTTCCTGTATGAAAGGGAGCAGTGAAAGCAACGATGGATGCACCAATGTAAAGGTGATTGTGTGCTGAACAGGTCCAGCACCAGCTTTCCCTCCTGGCTCAACAGCTGTGGTAGAAGAGGCCAAACTTACGTGCTGTACTCACTGGGCTGCCTGCAGCTGAGAGAGACCAGCTGAGAATTTGGATTCAAATGGACTTTTAGGTATGAAACCGAGGAGAGACTGCAATGATGGTGACACCGTTGCAAAGCAGCCTGTGTGCTGAAGAGGCCCAGCACCAGCTTTCCCTGCTGGTTCTTCTGCTGTGGGAGCAGATGCCACTGTTCATTCTGTGCTGTGTTGCTGCCAGCAGAGAGCAGGCTCTGAACTGATTCCATTCAAATGCTTTTCCTGTATGAAAGTGAGCAGTGAAAGCAACGATGGATGCACCAATGTAAAGGTGATTGTGTGCTGAACACGTCCAGCACAAGCTTTCAATCCTGGCTCTTCTGCTGTGGGAGCAGAAGCCAAACGTTCGTGCTGTACTCACTGGGCTGCTGGGCAGCTGAAAGCGACCACCTGAGAATTTGGATTCAAATGGACTTTTAGGTATGAAACCGAGGAGAGACTGCAATGATGGTGACACCGTTGCAAAGCAGCCTGTGTGCTGAAGAGGCCCAGCATTAGCTTTCCCTGCTGGTTCTTCTGCTGTGGGAGCAGATGCCACTGTTCATTCTGTGCTGACTGTGTTGCTGCGCAGCAGAGAGCAGGCTCTGGACTGATTCCATTCAAATGCTTTTCCTGTATGAAAGGGAGCAGTGAAAGCAACGATGGATGCACCAATGTAAAGGTGATTGTGTGCTGAACAGGTCCAGCACCAGCTTTCAGTCCTGACACTTCTGCTGTGGGAGCAGAGGCCAAACGTTCGTGCTGTACTCACTGTGCTGCCTGCAGCTGAGAGCGACCAGCTGAGAATTTGGATTCAAATGGACTTTTAGGTATGAAACCGAGGAGAGACTGCAATGATGGTGACACCGTTGCAAAGCAGCCTGTGTGCTGAAGAGGCCCAGCACTAGCTTTCCCTGCTGGTTCTTCTGCTGTGGGAGCAGATGCCACTGTTCATTCTGTGCTGACTGAGTTGCTG
>NW_026912955.1:0-15101 GCF_034315485.1 Pezoporus occidentalis | reverse complement strand
AAATTCCTTTGGCTAGTCCTTCACTGCCATCAGCATCTTCAACATGCTGCTGCACCCTGTAATAGTTACTCTGCTAATGTAAATGTGTGTGTGCCTTGCTGTAGTAGCGACTTGTTACTGGATAAAACAAAAGCGGGAAGATGTGGAGACAGTGTTCTCACAGGAGAATGCATAATTGGTACATAAACTTTGAACAGTCCTGAAAGATACAGCAAGGCCATGAGAGGCCTGAAGAAGCTTAAGCAAGCAAGATAAGAGGCTGGAATTCACCAAGTTAATGAGAACTGTGGACTGTTGGCAAGCTTTCAAGGTTGAGTTCTCACACCTGTGTTTAACCAATTATATGTTAGTCACTAAGGGTCTTCAAAACATGTATCCAATCATAATATGCCAAATCACTGTAAGTGCTTCAGCCGGGGCCTTGGCTCAACTAAGCAGACTGGGTTGCTGAGTTGCTAAGCAGACAATTGTACATCGAAGGCAATTCCTGATTTGTTTTAATGTTGACTCTGTGAGACATGCAACACTGCAGAACCTTTTGTTGTTGGAACAGGGACATGGATGTGAAGAGTTTGATGGAAGGTGTTGTATGAGTCTCTCTGATTATGCTAATTCGATGCATGCACAGCTGAGAACCCTGGCTCAGCTTACCCAGCAATAGTAAATGATAACTAGATGGTTGTCTTCACCGGGCATTACAGGTTGAGTCAAACACTGTTGTTTGAAGCATTGCACTTACGTATCATTGTTAGGTTAATCATCGTAGCTATTAGACTTGCTTATAGTTGTGTGATAAAACAGGTGAACAGAATAACCCATAATGCCTTGCTTGCACAAAGAAAAAGGGGGAATTGTTGCAGAATGACTTTAAGAGCAGAACCATAGAGTTCTGGAGGACTGTGCAAGCAAGGCAGGGGGTGGCCCCCACAGGTGGCCGGAGACCGGACCTGGGAGGAGAATGTGGAGGAAGCTGTGGGGGCTAACCAATACTGTTATGCCAAGAAGGAGTGGCTGAATACTACCACTCCTATATATGTGTGAACTGCGTCACAAATAAACTGGAAGTTGCTTATCACCCATATTGGGTTGGCCTGTCTGCTTCTCCTCGCCGCTTACACCTAAGCTTGCACCATTCAAGATCATTATATTTTTGTGAACCTCCTCAACGCCTCCTTCACCTCCTTATTCCTCAGGCTGTAGATCAAGGGGTTCAGCATGGGAGTCACCACAGTGTAGAGCACCACAGCCCATTTATCTGCTGCTCTTGAGCTGTCTGAGATGGGGAATAAATACATAAAAAAGCATGCCCCATAGAAGATGCTGACAGTGGTGAGGTGGGAGGTACAGGTGGAGAAGGCTTTGCGCTTGCCCTCGGCTGAATTGATGCTCAGGATGGTGGGGATGATGGCCACGTAGGAGAGCAGGATAACCAGGATGCTGGACACACCAAAGAGAGATGTTGCAGTGGTCAGGATGATGTGGCTGAGTTTGGTGTCAGAGGTGGAGAGTGAGATGAGAGGGGAAATGTCACAGAAGAAGAGGTTGATGACACTGGAGCTGCAGAAGGACAGGGTGGACATGCAGAAGGACAGGTCTGTCCCATGCCATTGGTCAGCCCCATGAGGTGCAAGGCAGTCACCATCTGGAAACAGCACTTTGGGGACACGACAAGGGGGTACATCAGGGGAGCTGGTACCATTGTCCATCAGCAATGTCAGGCACCATGTACAATGAACCAGGTTTCCACCCATCTTCAATTCCTTGTACTCCAACCATAGCTCACAAGTTTGGCTTCAAAGACCCGACAGAAGATCGTGGTGACCTTGTTAACAGTGAGGTAAATTCTGGCCACTACTTGTCCATCCAAACATCAATGCTCACATTACTCAAAGTACTCAGGTTGGTCAGGCATGACTTGGCCTTGGTACCTCTATACTGGGACAGTTTTTCCACAGCTGAGATGATGGAAGGGGTGAGATTGTCTTCGAACTCTCGGAGTTTATGAACCATTACATCCACTGTTAGTGGTAGTATGTCATTCCAGGTTGCTCTTGCCAATGAATGGGCATATGATGACGGTGCATTCCGTGTAAGTTTTCGCCACATGGGTCGTGTACATTCAACTTCATCTGGATCTATGGGTGTATCCCCGTTATTCGGCTTGATGTGATAGAGCATCTCTACGGTGGCTGATTCCCTCAGAGACTGGATGCCTTTGTCTATGGTAGTCCACTTGGCCGAATGACTCATAACATCGTCCTTGTATGGAAACCTTTCTTTCACAGCTGCCAAGAGCCGCCTCCAAAGGCTGAGGGACTTTTTCCTTCTTGCAATTACTTTGTCAATTCCCCCTTCTCTAGCAAGTGATCCCAGCTGCTTGGCTTCTGTACCTTCTAGTTCGTGACCATCGGCCCCATTGTCCCAGCATCGGAGTAACCAGGTGATGATGTGCTCCCCTGGTTGACGGGTAAAATCTTTTTGCATATTCCGCAGCTCGGTTGAGGTCCGAGGTCGAGAAGTTACCTCTTCTTCTTCTTCTTCTTCGTCATGTGATGATGACTCCTGATCAGATGCTAGACCGGGTGGTGAATTCATTGTTTCTTCATCTCGCTTCACCCTTCTTGCCTCTTTTTTGCTTGTTCTCTTGTGTACAGGGGCAACCGATATTGGTACGAATTGGTTCCCTGGTTTGGCTGCAGTAATTATCACTGTGGTTTGAGTAGCGACTGTACTTGTTGCTGGGGGTGGTGTGGCTGCTGTGCTTGGAGCTGGGGTAACCGCGCTGTCTGTTGCAGTCGAAGTTTGAACAGCTGCTGTACTTGCCACTGGGGTAGCTGCACTGTTCATTGCAGCCAAAGTTTGAGTAGCGACTGTACTTGCCACTGGGGTAGCTGCACTGTTCATTGCAGCCAAAGTTTGAGTAGCGACTGTACTTGTCACTGGGGGTGGCGAAGCTGCTGTGCCTGGAGCTGAAGTAGCTGCGCTGACTGTTGTTTCCCTCAGATCCGTCGACATTCTTTTCCTTTTGAAGGCGCTGGATAGTATTCAACAAGGCCCTGTAAGCATAGGCCAAGCCCCAGCACGTTGCCATGATTTGTCCATCTCTGGTATGGCCAGAATGACCACACACCTCATTTAAGTGTTTTACTAATTCTTCTGGATTTTGCAGTTGTTCGGTGGTGAAATTCCAAAGTCCTGGAGGGGCCCACTGACCTAGATACTTGCCCATACTATCCCACACACCCTGCCACTCATGGCTGTCCAGCCTCAGGGAAAATCTCTCGGTCCTCCTACATCGTCGTTTGACCCCAGACAAGACCCAAACCTGAATCTGCTTAACTCTTGAAATCAGTAGTGGGTAAAACACACTCTGTATGCGTGTTAGCATGGTGATTCCCATCACCATCAGCAAACAAGTCTCAACAGCATTAAAATGCCATTCAAAAAATTCAAAACTCTCAAATGTAAATGGTCTGGGGGGACGACTGGGAGGGTAAAAGGATGTCTCCTTCACAGGTTGAGCACCTGAGAAGGAGAAAAAAGATGTGTAATTGCTAAGCACCTCCATCATATACCTCCCAAAGTATAAAGGTGGTGACCACACTGGGAACATAAGCCAGATCAGTTTCATGATCAATGATTCTATTGTATTACAAGTCATTACCATAAAGTACAATGGGATAAAAACCTTAGCCCAAGCCCCACACTTGAAAAACACTAATACAGCAAGTACCGGATGGATGCAAGATATCATATACTGAAACTGTGAGATCAAGAGGAACAACCTTGAGAGCCAATAAATCAGCATTGTGACGAGTGACTATCAATCCAGTCAGATCTGTTCTTATCTCAACCAGGAAAGCAATAGAAAACACTGTTGGCATATATTGCCCCTACTTTGCAGCACGTTGAACCCCCAGGCAACTCTTAAAGGTCAATAGGAATAAAAATTACTACTAGAAAAACAGCACTAAGAGCCAAGTCCTGGTGTAGGAAACCCTCTTGATTCCAGAAACTGGTGATGTTTTCTCAAAGTTTTTAAGGTTTTCAGCAAATAATATATCAGATACCACAAATTGAGGAATGATAGTAAGGTAAATGTGAATTACTGGATCAGAGAACCTGCAGTGTCTTGCAGGGCATGGAGAACTTTAATTTTACATCCAAAAGGGATAGGAAGTTTTATATTTATTTTTCTTGAACTTTGATACAAATTGTTATTGTTCCAGAGCTTTTTTCCGGATCATATGATACCTTTTCCAAGTGAGACCCATGCAGCTGTAAGCCACTCTGGGATATTACAGGTGTGTAATCTTTGAATGAAGATGAGCCAGCATAGCTTAGAATTTCTTATTGCCTGTTTTTTTTTTTTTTTGTGAGCATAATTCTTTGCCACTGTTGGATCTGTTCCTAGGTTATGAATATCTCAAAATATGGTTAATATTTTTTTCCTTATGAGATATGAAGTGGTGTGTCCCTGCCAGACAGTTACTGTATGACCGCAGTTGGGAACTTACGCGTTCTTTTGGAATCACGGAGTGTCAAAACAGAAGATGAAGTAGAAATGGTTAATGCCTTTCTTGGGTATTTCAGGTGAAAGACCCTGTTTCCTTAAAAAGGTGGAGTGCTGCAGTACTTGCCATATAGTTAACAGCAGGCATTGGTAGGATAATGAGGAAACGGTAATGTGATACAGCCGGCTATAAAAAAAGGCTTAAAAGGTTAAACTTAATGAGTAGAAAATTCAGACTGACTAGTGTGATTTGTTAGCTGGAAGGCTACTGTAGCCTTTGGGAAAAAATAAAAAATGGTAGATCACTCAGTGTTAGTCATCTTTAAGTGGACACAAGATTTTAACTTACAGTGGGAATAGGTTCACAGAATGACCATATCAGGGATCATCGTCTTACTTCCCAAAGGGGTGAAAAATGAGTAATAAAGGTGGAAACATACTCATCACTCTTGCTTGCTTGTCACTAGAAAAATTAATTAATAGAAGAACTTTCACTGGTCTTAAGACAACAAGCCTATGTGTGAGTTTTGGGGATAAAGACTGATTGGAAAGGCAACATAAGAACACAAGATTTTAAAGGTAAAACTAAAATATTAAAGCTAGGTTGTTGAGCGTTTTTTTTTTAATTATATAATAAATTCTACTCTAGCATCTGCCAGTAAAGGAAAAACATTGAACAACCAATTCTCAAGACATTCCTCTGTATTAAAAAGTTATATTCTTATAAAAATGGATATTTAGTCAGGAGGTTAAGCGAACCCCAAATGGATTAAAAATGTTTCAAATTAAATATAATTGACACATACAGAACTAGATTCTGTAAATAATTTTTACAAACCTAAATAAAAAGAATGAATTTCTACAGATGCTGCATATCTAATGAAAATTGGTTCACTTTTGCTACCCAAATATCAAGTAGATTTTGCAGTGTAACATAAACATTTGATTTAGATGCTCTTGCCCATATACGATATACAGCGAATGTGCAGAGCTTGTGGGTAAGATTAAGAATCATTCTAAATAGGCAATGGTTACACCCCATTTTGATAGATGGAAAAATCTGATGTGAACGCTCCTCTGTTGCTGTTTTATGGTGCATTGTCTGTTTAATTGTATTTTGTTCAATAAGACTTAGGAGGCATAAGGCAGAGAATACCTTTGTGAATTGTGCAGTCCTCACGCACGTTTCAGCAGAAGCTGTTGGGTCAGTTGTTTACAGCCAGTCGCTATATCCTTGGAGACTTCCGTTAAGACAAGTTAACAGTCTTGGTTATTATTTGTGATGTGCTTGGTCAAGTATCAAGAGAGACATTAGTTTTAACAACTCAGTGCTTACAAGTGATTAAAAAATCACTTCTGATACTTTTATAGTTTTTTGTGGATTGAGCGGTGAGCGAGTAAAATATTTTTCAAGTATGTTTTTCTTGACTTTCATTGAAAGTGAGTATTTTGGCTGATGGCTTTAAGTCAGAACATCTGAGTAGCCTCAGAACAAAAAAAGTTTAACTGTCTGCTATCCATTTAGCATGTGCTAAATGAAATTACTAGGTCTGACCTATACCAAATGTCTGTGTGTGCCAAAGAGAGGTTTGACCTGTAGCCTAAAAATAAAGTGTGTCACTATTAGAATTAGAAGCCATATTTATTAGAATATGGTTTCTCTGAGACAGCACTGTATATACATGTCTAGCGGTAGGCGGTGTGGATCATCTGGAAGACTTGCTGTAGGCTGTCGTTGCAAATCCGGTGCTTAAAAACATTTCAGAAAGGAAGGTAGCATGAAGCTCTTAATCTGAGGCCTCTCTCGTTCATGACAGCATTTCCAATGAATGGACTGCACAGCCTAGAGTGTTGACAGAACTGAGTCGTTAGTAGGTGATGTCCTACCCTCACTGAAGTCAATAAGGTATTGGTGGGGTTTTTTTAATTTCCTTTGAAGGGTCAAAATTTTATCCTAGATTTCTTTCTTTATCCCCCCCCCCCCCTTTCTTTTTTGGGGGGGTTGGGTTGGGTTGTTTTTTGTCTGTGAATAACATTTCTCCAATTTTTAATTTTGGAGTTTTTTATATTTAATTGTATTTGTAACAGATTTTTTTTCACTATGCAGTATGTCAGTGTTTTAAATTTAACAGTGACACCTTCAAAAATAGAAGATTGAAATTACTTGGGTAATTACAGTTCTTTCTGGTTTTGTTTTTAAGAATAAACCTATTCCCCTCCCACCGCCCACTGCATAATAGATGCAACTGATATTCAGGTTTGGTCGGTAGACTTGAGGTTCAGAGTTCTGTTGGCCGATTTCGCAGCTTCTTTCTAATAGCTTTTTACATGTAATGTGAATACGTTAGAAAAACCTATTGTAGACAGCACACGTCCAGCCTATCTTCCAGAGGAATAAAAAGAACCTTGCACCTGGTGTAGGATATGTTAAAGAAGAGAGCACATGCCTTTCCTAAATAAGCATAACAAAATAAATTCTATATATGCAGAAATTAAGTTAAAGACACAGCAGGGTTACCAAGACAGGCCCTCATCCTTTTGTGAAAGGTAGAATTCCTGGTAGTGACTTTTCCTTTTCGCCTTCCCCATTGCCATCTCTTGCCCCACTCCCCCAAGTTCAGAGTTGTTCTCATTCTCTGCCTTCACAGATTTGAGAGTTAAGCTTTGTTTCTCTAACCATTCTGCCACAGAAAGTCTCTCTGTCCCTGAGCAGTTTCCCATCTGATTCTGTTCCAGATTTCAGGCTGAAATAGCCGTGCACAGAACTTCAGTCTCTTGTCAATCTCTTCGGCATGTTCTAGTCTGCCTTTCTTCATTTTCCCTTCTAGGTTTTTCTGGCCTTTCTGCCAGCCTAAAGCTCTCAGACTGACTGAAGTCAACAGGAGACAATACTGAGAGTCAGTAACAGCTCTTCACTGGAACTGCTTGGGGCCCTAGAATTTGTCAGCAGGTTCAGGGGAAAATCCTGCTCATTTCCAGCAGCATTGGGCTGGATCATTGCCAACTGTCGTCACATCTTTGAAGAAATCAGTCATCAAATTCAAACTTGATTCACAGAGCCATGGGAAAATGTTGGCTTCTTTGACTGTCAAACATAGTGTGTAACGCTTGAGAAGCATCCACCTTAGCAAATATTTTCCATGCTACTGCAGCCGGGCTTTCATTCAAAATTTTGCAGATGCAGACAGATAAGGTTTCTAGTTATGAGTATGGCTCTCAAACTTCATTGCATTTAGTGACATCTAGAGTTTCTGATTTTTGTTATATTAATGTGAGACAGTGCAATGTTTTTTCCTATTCTGTTTTCTCACCTGTTGATCTGTTTCTTTACCAACAAAAGGCATTTATTTTGCTTTGGTTTTTGTTCAGATTGGTTTTAAGTTGGTTGGCTTTGCAGCTAAGCAAATCATAATTGAGTCCGTGGTGCTGTCATATGCTGCTCTCGGAAAGACGTGACATTTGACACCAGCCTACAAATCATGTTATATATCTCACTGCATGGGAGAGAGGGTGCAAGTTTGTTTCTGCATGCCATGTGACTGGTAATCCCTGCCTGCAGCATACCATCATTTAACTCTGCAATTCATCTTCCTGTATTAAGGACTTATCTTATTTTTCTGATATTAGTCATATATTGATTATCTGTTTGAACAGGGATCTATTCCCCTAGTAATAAATTTGCACATAACTCCGTTAAGAAAAACAAGCAATGAACAACCAAAAAAAAAAAAAAAGAAAACCCTACCAAAATCAAGCCAGAACAAAAATCCAGAAGAAGTGATGTTTCCTACTATCTTTAGTTCTAGGTGTTTATTGCATTCAGTTCTGACTCTGAAATATTTTTACTGCGCATTCCTTCTGCCATTTACTAGTTTAACTTCAGCTTGCTCAGGTTGTACTTTCTCACACAGTCCTCAGCTGTCTTAGAAAGAAAAAGATGGATCTGGGATTGCGTTTTTCCTAGCATTATTGCTACTTTATTGTAATCGATAGCATGGGCACAATGATGACTGTTGAAGCTGAGTTTTGTATTTTGTATTCCAGTTTGGTCTGCTGAGTAAGAAAAGTGTTTTTCATGACAGCACTTGGCAGTGGACAGGAGGAAAATGCAGCAGTGGAAACTGCAGCTATCAACCCGAAAAGCCTTTGTTGCCTATCTCTGTAGAAGTCTAGGATAGAATTGATAATACTACAGACCAGCCTGGGGCAATTTTCCTTTAAGAGCTTAGTAATGACGTTGGTTCCTTTGCGTATATGGAAATTGAAGGATTCTAGGTTAGTATGCTTAGATGTGAGTCATTGTTCTGAGCAGTTTTATTGGAAGAAGAGGAATAAAAATGAATAATGCATTTCATGGAATGAGCATAAAGTTACTGTGGTTGCCAGCTTTTAATGGGTACTTCTGCAGTTTTGTTCTGCAGCCTGAGTAGAACTATGTACTTGCTCTTTGCTAAGTGTCCTGGGTTCCGCAGTAGCAGTCATGTTTTTCCTTTGTGTTAACTGGTGCAGTGCAGTGTTTTGACTTTCAGCTCGGGAACAGAGCTGATAACAAGGATATTTTGGTTTGGCCAAGGACTTTGTGAGGCTCATGCTCTGCCAGGGAGGAGGGGAGGCTGTGAGGAAGCAGAGACGGGGCGCCTGACCCGGGCTAGCCGGGGAGGTATTCCATACCACAGCACGTCATGCCCGGGGTGAGGGGTAACTGGGAGTTACCCGGAAGGACAGGGGCTTCCGGGTGGAACTCGTTTTCTTGGCCGGTGGTATCGTATTCTCTTCCCTTGTTATTTTCCCTTATCATTGTTTTAGCTGATAGTAGCGGTGGTGATTTGTTGCTGGACTGTTCTTGTCTCAACCTGTAGGAGTTGCACTCTCTCGATCCTCCTCCCCGTTCCTCCGGGAGTGGGGAAGGGGAGAGCCCCGGTGCGGGGAGGCGGGGGGGGGAGACGGACATGGACCTCGATTGTTGTCAGCTCAGCACCACTCACTGGGAGTGAGTGAACAAGCTACCTGACTGGGTTTAAACCACGACAGTTCGTTTTGGCGCCCAACGTGGGGCACGAGGGGTTGAGATAAGAACAGATCTGACCGGATTGATAGTCACTCGTCACAATGCTGATTTATTGGCTCTCAAGGTTGTTCCTCTTGATCTCACAGTTTCAGTATATGATATCTTGCATCCATCCGGTACTTGCTGTATTAGTGTTTTTCAAGTGTGGGGCTTGGGCTAAGGTTTTTATCCCATTGTACTTTATGGTAATGACTTGTAATACAATAGAATCATTGATCATGAAACTGATCTGGCTTATGTTCCCAGTGTGGTCACCACCTTTATACTTTGGGAGGTATATGATGGAGGTACTTAGCAATTACACATCTTTTTTCTCCTTCTCAGGTGCTCAACCTGTGAAGGAGACATCCTTTTACCCTCCTAGTCGTCCCCCCAGACCATTTACATTTGAGAGTTTTGAATTTTTTGAATGGCCTTTTAATGCTGTTGAGACTTGTTTGCTGATGGTGATGGGAATCACCATGCTAACATGCATACAGAGTGTGTTTTACCCACTACTGATTTCAAGAGTTAAGCAGATTCAGGTTTGGGTCTTGTCTGGGGTCAAACGACGATGTAGGAGGACCGAGAGATTTTCCCTGAGGCTGGACAGCCATGAGTGGCAGGGTGTGTGGGATAGTATGGGCAAGTATCTAGGTCAGTGGGCCCCTCCAGTACTTTGGAATTTCACTACCGAACAACTGCAAAATCCAGAAGGAATAGTAAAACACTTAAATGAGGTGTGTGGTCATTCTAGCCATACCAGAGATGGACAAATCACGGCAACGTGCTGGGGCTTGGTGTACGCTTACAGGGCCTTGTTCAACACTATCCAGCACCTTCAAAAGGAAAAGAATGTCGGCGGATCTGAGGGCAAAGCAACAGTCGCTACTCAAACTTTGGCTGCAATGAACAGCACAGCTACCCCAGTGGCAAGTACAGCAGCTGCTCAAACTTCAACTGCAACAGACAGCGCGGTTACCCCAGCTCCAAGCACAGTAGCTACACCACCCCCAGCAACAAGTACAGTTGCTACTCAAACCACAGTGATAATCACTGCAGCCAAACCAGAGGACCAATTCGTACCAATATCAGTTGCCCCTGTACGCAAGAGAACAAGCAAAAAGGAGGCAAAAAGGGTGAAGCGAGATGAAGAACCAATGAATTCACCACCCGGTCCAGAATCTGATCAGGAGTCATCATCACATGACGAAGAAGAAGAAGAAGAGGTAACTTCTCGACCTCGGACCTCAACCGAGCTGCGGAATATGCGAAAAGATTTTACCCATCAACCAGGGGAGCACATCATCACCTGGTTACTCCGATGCTGGGACAATGGGGCCGATGGTCACGAACTAGAAGGTACAGAAGCCAAGCAGCTGGGATCACTTGCTAGAGAAGGGGGAATTGACAAAGCAATTGCAAGAGAGAAAAAGTCCCTCAGCCTTTGGAGGAGGCTCTTGGCAGCTGTGAAAGAAAGGTTTCCGTACAAGGACGATGTTACGAGTCGTTCGGCCAAGTGGACTACTATAGACAAAGGCATCCAGTCTCTGAGGGAATCGGCCATCGTAGAGATGATCTATCACATCAAGCCGAATAACGGGGATACACCTATAGATCCAGATGAAGTTGAATGTACACGACCCATGTGGCGAAAACTTACACGGAATGCACCGTCATCATATGCCCATTCATTGGCAACAGTGACCTGGAATGACATAGTACCACTAACAGTGGATGAAATGGTTCATAAACTCAGAGAGTTCGAAGACAATCTCACCCCTTCCATCATCTCAGCTGTGAAAAAACTGTCCCAGGACCTCGAACAATTGAGGGACGATCTATCTGATTTATCCAGCTCCTCACGTGTACCAACACACGTCTCAGCTATTAACAAAAGGCGTCCTATTGTTCAAGAGAGGAGATACAGGAGGTATACGCCACGGGGTACCCTATGGTTTTACCTGCTGGATCACGGAGAAGACATGACAAAGTGGGATGGAAAACCTACTTCAGCTTTGGAGGAACAGGTGAGTGAACTGAAGAGGGGAGCAAGGGCCAAGACTGATCGTCCCATGAGAGCTACGGCTTCAGTCTCTGGTGATCAGTTTCCCAGATGGAGTGGAAGAGCTGATTTTACTCCAGCTCCTGTGATAACGAAGAATAATCCCTTTCACCACGACTTAAGTGTCCAAAGCTGTGACGACTGTTAGAGGGGCCCTGCCTCCAGCCAGGTGGAGGTAGGGGACAATCGGATTTACTGGACTGTGTGGATCAGGTGGCCTGGCACATCAGTCCCACACAAGTATAAGGCTCTAGTAGATACCGGTGCACAGTGTACCCTGATGCCATCAAGCTGTCAAGGGGTGGAACCCATCTATATTTCTGGAGTAACAGGAGGATCCCAAGAGTTGACTGTGCTGGAGGCTGAAATCAGCCTGACTGGGAGGGAGTGGCAAAAGCACCCTATTGTGACTGGTCCAGAGGCTCCATGCATTCTCGGCATAGACTACCTCAGGAGAGGGTACTTCAAAGACCCAAAAGGGTACCGGTGGGCTTTTGGTATTGCTGCTTTGGAGACTGAGGAAATTGAGCAGCTGTCCACCTTGCCTGGTCTCTCAGAAGATCCCTCTGCTGTGGGGTTGCTGAAAGTTGAAGAACAAGTGCCAATTGCGACCACAACAGTGCACCGGCGGCAATATCGCACCAACCGAGACTCCCTGATTCCCATCCATCAGCTGATCCGTAGACTGGAGAGTCAGGGGGTGATCAGCAGGACCCGCTCACCCTTCAATAGCCCCATATGGCCAGTGCGAAAGTCTAATGGAGAATGGAGACTAACAGTAGACTATCGTGGCCTGAATGAAGTCACACCACCATTGAGTGCTGCCGTACCGGACATGCTAGAACTTCAGTATGAACTAGAGTCAAAGGCAGCCAAGTGGTATGCCACGATTGATATTGCCAATGCATTTTTCTCAATTCCTTTGGCAGCAGAGTGCAGGCCACAGTTTGCTTTTACTTGGAGGGGTGTCCAGTTCACTTGGAACCGACTGCCCCAGGGGTGGAAACACAGCCCTACCATTTGCCATGGACTGATCCAGAATGCGCTGGAACAGGGGCAAGCTCCAGAACACCTGCAATACATTGATGACATTATTGTGTGGGGCGATACAGCGGAAGAAGTCTTCGAGAAAGGGAGGAAAATAATCCAAATCCTGCTGAAAGCCGGTTTTGCCATAAAATGGAGTAAG
Source organism: Pezoporus occidentalis (assembly GCF_034315485.1). Lineage (NCBI taxonomy): Eukaryota > Metazoa > Chordata > Aves > Psittaciformes > Psittacidae > Pezoporus > Pezoporus occidentalis. Next base: position 2,287 of record NW_026912955.1, on the reverse strand, counting down.
GTCAAGGGACCTGCACAGGAGATTCAATTTTTGGGAATAAAATGGCAAGATGGACGTAGACAGATCCCCACAGATGTGATCAACAAGATAACAGCAATGTCTCCACCAACTAATAAGAAAGAAACGCAAGCTTTCTTGGGTGCAGTGGGGTTCTGGAGAATGCACATCCCAAATTACAGTTCGATTGTAAGCCCTCTCTATCATGTGACCCGGAAGAAGAATGATTTTAAATGGGGCCCTGAGCAGCAACAAGCCTTTGAGCAAATTAAACGCGAGATAGTTCATGCAGTAGCCCTTGGACCAGTCCGGACCGGGCCAGATGTAAAAAATGTACTGTACACTGCAGCTGGGGAGAACGGTCCTACCTGGAGCCTCTGGCAGAAAGCTCCAGGGGAGACTCGAGGTCGACCCCTCGGCTTTTGGAGTCGGGGATATAAAGGATCTGAGGCCAGCTATACCCCAACTGAGAAAGAGATACTGGCAGCCTATGAAGGGGTTCGAGCTGCTTCGGAAGTGATTGGCACTGAAGCACAGCTCCTTCTGGCACCCCGGCTGCCCGTGCTGGGCTGGATGTTCAAAGGCAGGGTCTCCTCTACACATCATGCAGCTGATGCTACATGGAGTAAATGGGCTGCACTAATTACACAACGAACTCGAATAGGAAATCCCAGTCGTCCAGGCATTCTAGAAGTCATCATGGACTGGCCAGAGGGCAAAGATTTCGGAATGTCACCAGAGGAGGAGGTGATGCGCGCTGAAGAGGCCCCACCATATAATAAACTGTCAGAAAGTGAAAAGCAGTATGCCTTGTTTACTGATGGCTCTTGCCGTATTGTGGGAAAGCATCGGAGATGGAAGGCAGCTGTATGGAGTCCTGGACGACAAGTTGCAGAAACTACTGACGGAGAGGGTGAATCGAGTCAGTTTGCCGAGGTGAAAGCCATCCAGCTGGCCCTGGACATTGCTGAACGAGAAAAGTGGCCAGTACTTTATCTCTATACTGACTCATGGATGGTGGCAAATGCCCTGTGGGGGTGGTTGAAGCAGTGGAAGCAGAGCAACTGGCAATGCAGAGGTAAACCCATCTGGGCTGCTGCACTGTGGAAAGATATTGCTGCCAGGGTGCAGAACCTGGTGGTGAAGGTACGTCATGTAGATGCCCATGTACCCAAGAGTCGGGCCACTGAGGAACACCAGAACAACCAACAAGTGGATAAAGCGGCTAAGATTGAAGTGGCTCAGATGGACTTAGATTGGCAACATAAAGGTGAATTATTTTTGGCCCGGTGGGCCCATGACACTTCAGGACATCAGGGCAGAGATGCAACATATAGATGGGCCCGTGATCGAGGGGTGGACTTAACAATGGACACTATTGCCCAGGTTATTCATGAGTGTGAAACATGTGCTGCAATTAAACAAGCCAAGCGGTTAAAGCCTCTTTGGTATGGAGGACGATGGTTGAAGTATAAATATGGGGAGGCCTGGCAGATTGACTATATCACACTGCCACCAACCCGCCAAGGCAAGCGCCATGTGCTTACCATGGTGGAAGCAACCACCGGGTGGCTGGAAACACATGCCGTGCCCCATGCCACTGCCCGGAACACCATCCTGGGCCTTGAGAAACAGATTTTGTGGCGACACGGCACCCCAGAGAGAATTGAGTCAGACAATGGGACTCGTTTCCGGAATAACCTTATAGATATTTGGGCCAAAGAGCATGGCATTGAGTGGGTATATCACATCCCCTACCATGCACCAGCCTCTGGGAAAATGGAACGGTACAATGGGCTGTTAAAAACTACACTGAGAGCAATGGGTGGGGGAACTTTCAAGCATTGGGATACACACTTACCAAAGGCCACCTGGTTGGTCAACACCAGAGGATCTGCCAACAGGGCTGGCCCAGCCCAGTCAGAACTGTTACATATTGTAGAGGGGGACAAAGTTCCCGTGGTGCATATGAAGAATTTGCTGGGGAAGACAGTCTGGGTAATTCCTGCTTCATGTAAAGGGAAACCCACTGGTGGGATTGCTTTTGCTCAGGGACCTGGATATACTTGGTGGGTAATGCGGGAAGATGGGGAAATCCGATGTATACCTCAAGGGGATTTGATTTTAGGGGAAAACAGCCAGTGAACTCAATTGTATGCTGTTGCCTGCTGTGTAATGCTTTTATAGCCCATCAACTAGATGTCTCCAGGTCACCAGCGACTGGCCCTGACTTCCCTCCAGCCATCATCCCAACAGAGAATGAACTTTGAACATCACGGAGCGAATGGAC
>NW_026912954.1:0-10718 GCF_034315485.1 Pezoporus occidentalis | reverse complement strand
CTTCTGCATCTACGCCCTGCGTTGCTGGGCAGCAGAGTGCAGGCTTCGGAGAGTGGGGGCAGAGGCCAAAAGTTCATGCTCTACTCACTGTGCTGCTGCGCAGGCGAGAGCAGGCTCTGGAGCGAATGCATTCAGAGGTTTTTCCTGTTGAAAGTGAGCACTGACACCAGGAATGGAGGCACCTTTGCAAAGCTGACTGTGTGCTGAAGATTAGTAGCACAAGCTTTCACTCCTGGCTCTTCGGCTGTGTGAGCAGAGGCCAAACGTTTGTGCTCTACTCACTGTGCTGCTGGGCAGCTTAGACACCATCCGGAGAGGTACGACTCAAATGCACTTTTAGCTATGAAACCGAGGAGCCACAGCACTGCTGGTGACAAAGTTCAAAGCTGACTATGTGCTGAAGATTGCCTGAAGCAGCTTTCTCTCCTGGCTCTTCTGCTGTGGGAGCAGAGGCCAGACGTTCATGATCTCCTCAGAGTGCTGCTGGGCAGCAGAGGGCAGGCTTCCGAGAGGATTCATTCAAACTCTCTTTCAGGTATGAAAGTGAGCAGAGACAGCAATGATGGAGGCACCGTTGTAAAGCTGACTGTGTGCTGAAGAATCCCAGCACCAGCTTTCCCTTTTTTCTCTTCTAATGTGGGAGCAGAGGCCAAACGTTCGTGCTCTACTCACTGTGCTGCTGGGCAGCTGAGAGTGACCTCCAGTTTTTATTCAAATTGTCTTTTAGGCATTAAACCGAGGAGAAACTGCAATGATGGAGGCACCGTTGCAAAGCTGGGTGCTGAAGAGGCCCAGCACCAGCTTTTTTCATTCGTCTTCGGCTGTGGGAACAGAGGGCAAACGTTCGTGCCCTCCTCGCTGTGCTCCTGGGTCCCCTAGAGCAAGCTCCGGAGAGGTACAATTCAAATAGACTTTTACGTATGAAAGCGATCAGTGAACAGGCATGATGCTGACACCCTAGTAAAGCTGACTGTGTGCTGAAGAGGCCCAGCACGATCTTTCCCTCCTGGCTCTTCTACTGTGGGAGCAGAACCCAAACGTTGGTGCTCCACTCACTATGCTGCTGGGCAGCCGAGAGCAGGCTCTGGAGAGCTTGCATTCAAATGCACTTTTAGGTTTGAAAGCTCAGAGAGCACAGATGGTGACTCCGTTGCAAAGCTGACTGTGTGCTGAAGATTCCCAGCCCCAGCTTTCCCTCCTGGCTCTTCGGCTGGGAGAACAGAGGCCAAAAGTTCGTGCTCTACTCAGTGTGCTGCTGGGCAGCAGACAGCAAGCTCCTGAGAGGTAGCATTCAAATGCAAACTCACGTAGGAAAGTGAGCCCTGAGAGTAAGGATGGACATAGTGTTGCAAAGCTGACTCTGTTCTGAAGATCACTAGCACCACCTTTCCCTCCTGCCTCTTCGGCTGTGAGAACAGAAGCCAAACCTTCCGCATCTACGCCCGGCGTTGCTGGGCAGCAGAGTGCAGGCTTCGGAGAGGTTTCATTCAAACTCTCTTTCAGGTATGAAAGTGAGCAGTGAAAGCAATGATGGAGGCACCGTTGCAAAGCTGACTGTGTGCTGAAGAATGCCAGCACCAGCTTTTCATCCTGGCTCTTCTGCTGTGGGAGCAGAGGCCAAAAGTTCATGCTCTACTCAGAGTGCTGCTGGGCAGCAAAGTGCAGGCTTCCGAGAGGTTTCATTGAAACTCTCAGGTATGAAAGTGAGCAGTGACAGCAATGATGGAGGCACTGTTGTAAAGCTGACTGTGTGCTGAAGAATCCGAGTGCCAGCTTTCCCTCCTGGCTCTTCTACTGTGGGAGCAGAACCCAAACATTGGTGCTCTACTCACTATGCTGCTGGGCAGCCGAGAGCAGGCTCTGGAGAGCTTGCATTCAAATGCACTTTTAGGTTTGAAAGCTAGGAGAGACAGCACAGATGGTGACTCCGTTGCAAAGCTGACTGTGTGCTGAAGATTCCCAGCCCCAGCTTTCAATCCTGGCTCTTCGGCTGGGAGAACAGAGGCCAAAAGTTCGTGCTCTACTCAGTGTGCTGCTGGGCAGCAGACAGCATGCTCCTGAGAGGTAGCATTCAAATGCAAACTCACGTAGGAAAGTGAGCCCTGAGAGTAAGGATGGACATAGTGTTGCAAAGCTGACTCTGTTCTGAAGATCACTAGCACCACCTTTCCCTCCTGCCTCTTCGGCTGTGAGAACAGAAGCCAAACCTTCCGCATCTACGCCCGGCGTTGCTGGGCAGCAGAGTGCAGGCTTCGGAGAGGTTTCATTCAAACTCTCTTTCAGGTATGAAAGTGAGCAGTGAAAGCAATGATGGAGGCACCGTTGCAAAGCTGACTGTGTGCTGAAGAATGCCAGCACCAGCTTTTCATCCTGGCTCTTCTGCTGTGGGAGCAGAGGCCAAAAGTTCATGCTCTACTCAGAGTGCTGCTGGGCAGCAAAGTGCAGGCTTCCGAGAGGTTTCATTGAAACTCTCAGGTATGAAAGTGAGCAGTGACAGCAATGATGGAGGCACTGTTGTAAAGCTGACTGTGTGCTGAAGAATCCGAGTGCCAGCTTTCCCTCCTGGCTCTTCTACTGTGGGAGCAGAACCCAAACATTGGTGCTCTACTCACTATGCTGCTGGGCAGCCGAGAGCAGGCTCTGGAGAGCTTGCATTCAAATGCACTTTTAGGTTTGAAAGCTAGGAGAGACAGCACAGATGGTGACTCCGTTGCAAAGCTGACTGTGTGCTGAAGATTCCCAGCCCCAGCTTTCAATCCTGGCTCTTCGGCTGGGAGAACAGAGGCCAAAAGTTCGTGCTCTACTCAGTGTGCTGCTGGGCAGCAGACAGCATGCTCCTGAGAGGTAGCATTCAAATGCAAACTCACGTAGGAAAGTGAGCCCTGAGAGTAAGGATGGACATAGTGTTGCAAAGCTGACTCTGTTCTGAAGATCACTAGCACCACCTTTCCCTCCTGCCTCTTCGGCTGTGAGAACAGAAGCCAAACCTTCTGCATCTACGCCCTGCGTTGCTGGGCAGCAGAGTGCAGGCTTCGGAGAGGTTTCATTCAAACTCTCTTTCAGGTATGAAAGTGAGCAGTGAAAGCAATGATGGAGGCACCGTTGCAAAGCTGACTGTGTGCTGAAGAATGCCAGCACCAGCTTTCCCTCCTGGCTCTTCTGCTGTGGGGGCAGAGGCCAAAAGTTCATGCTCTACTCACTGTGCTGCTGCGCAGGCGAGAGCAGGCTCTGGAGCGAATGCATTCAGAGGTTTTTCCTGTTGAAAGTGAGCACTGACACCAGGAATGGAGGCACCTTTGCAAAGCTGACTGTGTGCTGAAGATTAGTAGCACAAGCTTTCACTCCTGGCTCTTCGGCTGTGTGAGCAGAGGCCAAACGTTTGTGCTCTACTCACTGTGCTGCTGGGCAGCTTAGACACCATCCGGAGAGGTACGACTCAAATGCACTTTTAGCTATGAAACCGAGGAGCCACAGCACTGCTGGTGACAAAGTTCAAAGCTCACTATGTGCTGAAGATTGCCTGAAGCAGCTTTCTCTCCTGGCTCTTCTGCTGTGGGAGCAGAGGCCAGACGTTCATGATCTCCTCAGAGTGCTGCTGGGCAGCAGAGTGCAGGCTTCCGAGAGGATTCATTCAAACTCTCTTTCAGGTATGAAAGTGAGCAGAGACAGCAATGATGGAGGCACCGTTGTAAAGCTGACTGTGTGCTGAAGAATCCCAGCACCAGCTTTCCCTTTTTTCTCTTCTAATGTGGGAGCAGAGGCCAAACGTTCGTGCTCTACTCACTGTGCTGCTGGGCAGCTGAGAGTGACCTCCAGTTTTTATTCAAATTGTCTTTTAGGCATTAAACCGAGGAGAAACTGCAATGATGGAGGCACCGTTGCAAAGCTGGGTGCTGAAGAGGCCCAGCACCAGCTTTTTTCATTCGTCTTCGGCTGTGGGAACAGAGGGCAAACGTTCGTGCCCTCCTCGCTGTGCTCCTGGGTCCCCTAGAGCAAGCTCCGGAGAGGTACAATTCAAATAGACTTTTACGTATGAAAGCGATCAGTGAACAGGCATGATGCTGACACCCTAGTAAAGCTGACTGTGTGCTGAAGAGGCCCAGCACGATCTTTCCCTCCTGGCTCTTCTACTGTGGGAGCAGAACCCAAACGTTGGTGCTCCACTCACTATGCTGCTGGGCAGCCGAGAGCAGGCTCTGGAGAGCTTGCATTCAAATGCACTTTTAGGTTTGAAAGCTCAGAGAGCACAGATGGTGACTCCGTTGCAAAGCTGACTGTGTGCTGAAGATTCCCAGCCCCAGCTTTCCCTCCTGGCTCTTCGGCTGGGAGAACAGAGGCCAAAAGTTCGTGCTCTACTCAGTGTGCTGCTGGGCAGCAGACAGCAAGCTCCTGAGAGGTAGCATTCAAATGCAAACTCACGTAGGAAAGTGAGCCCTGAGAGTAAGGATGGACATAGTGTTGCAAAGCTGACTCTGTTCTGAAGATCACTAGCACCACCTTTCCCTCCTGCCTCTTCGGCTGTGAGAACAGAAGCCAAACCTTCTGCATCTACGCCCTGCGTTGCTGGGCAGCAGAGTGCAGGCTTCGAAGAGGTTTCATTCAAACTCTTTCAGGTATGAAAGTGAGCAGTGAAAGCAATGATGGAGGCACCGTTGCAAAGCTGACTTTGTGCTGAAGAATGCCAGCACCAGCTTTTCATCCTGGCTCTTCTGCTGTGGGAGCAGAGGCCAAAAGTTCATGCTCTACTCAGAGTGCTGCTGGGCAGCAAAGTGCAGGCTTCCGAGAGGTTTCATTGAAACTCTCAGGTATGAAAGTGAGCAGTGACAGCAATGATGGAGGCACTGTTGTAAAGCTGACTGTGTGCTGAAGAATCCGAGTGCCAGCTTTCCCTCCTGGCTCTTCTACTGTGGGAGCAGAACCCAAACATTGGTGCTCCACTCACTATGCTGCTGGGCAGCCGAGAGCAGGCTCTGGAGAGCTTGCATTCAAATGCACTTTTAGGTTTGAAAGCTAGGAGAGACAGCACAGATGGTGACTCCGTTGCAAAGCTGACTGTGTGCTGAAGATTCCCAGCCCCAGCTTTCAATCCTGGCTCTTCGGCTGGGAGAACAGAGGCCAAAAGTTCGTGCTCTACTCAGTGTGCTGCTGGGCAGCAGACAGCAAGCTCCTGAGAGGTAGCATTCAAATGCAAACTCACGTAGGAAAGTGAGCCCTGAGAGTAAGAATGGACATAGTGTTGCAAAGCTGACTCTGTTCTGAAGATCACTAGCACCACCTTTCCCTCCTGCCTCTTCGGCTGTGAGAACAGAAGCCAAACCTTCTGCATCTACGCCCTGCGTTGCTGGGCAGCAGAGTGCAGGCTTCAGAGGTTTCATTCAAACTCTCTTTCAGGTATGAAAGTGAGCAGTGAAAGCAATGATGGAGGCACCGTTGCAAAGCTGACTGTGTGCTGAAGAATGCCAGCACCAGCTTTCCCTCCTGGCTCTTCTGCTGTGGGAGCAGAGGCCAAAAGTTCATGCTCTACTCACTGTGCTGCTGCGCAGGCGAGAGCAGGCTCTGGAGCGAATGCATTCAGAGGTTTTTCCTGTTGAAAGTGGGCAGTGACACCAGTAATGGAGGCACCTTTGCAAAGCTGACTGTGTGCTGAAGATTAGTAGCACAAGCTTTCACTCCTGGCTCTTCGGCTGTGTGAGCAGAGGCCAAACGTTTGTGCTCTACTCACTGTGCTGCTGGGCAGCTTAGACACCATCCGGAGAGGTACGACTCAAATGAACTTTTAGCTATGAAACCGAGGAGCCACAGCACTGCTGGTGACAAAGTTGCAAAGCTGACTATGTGCTGAAGATTGCCAGAAGCAGCTTTCTCTCCTGGCTCTTCTGCTGTGGGAGCAGAGGCCAGACGTTCATGATCTCCTCAGAGTGCTGCTGGGCAGCAGAGGGCAGGCTTCAAATTCATTCTCTCTTTCAGGTATGAAAGTGAGCAGTGAAAGCAAGACTTTTACGTATGAAAGCGATCAGTGAACAGGCATGATGCTGACACCCTAGTAAAGCTGACTGTGTGCTGAAGAGGCCCAGCACGATCTTTCCCTCCTGGCTCTTCTACTGTGGGAGCAGAACCCAAACGTTGGTGCTCCACTCACTATGCTGCTGGGCAGCCGAGAGCAGGCTCTGGAGAGCTTGCATTCAAATGCACTTTTAGGTTTGAAAGCTCAGAGAGCACAGATGGTGACTCCGTTGCAAAGCTGACTGTGTGCTGAAGATTCCCAGCCCCAGCTTTCCCTCCTGGCTCTTCGGCTGGGAGAACAGAGGCCAAAAGTTCGTGCTCTACTCAGTGTGCTGCTGGGCAGCAGACAGCAAGCTCCTGAGAGGTAGCATTCAAATGCAAACTCACGTAGGAAAGTGAGCCCTGAGAGTAAGGATGGACATAGTGTTGCAAAGCTGACTCTGTTCTGAAGATCACTAGCACCACCTTTCCCTCCTGCCTCTTCGGCTGTGAGAACAGAAGCCAAACCTTCCGCATCTACGCCCGGCGTTGCTGGGCAGCAGAGTGCAGGCTTCGGAGAGGTTTCATTCAAACTCTCTTTCAGGTATGAAAGTGAGCAGTGAAAGCAATGATGGAGGCACCGTTGCAAAGCTGACTGTGTGCTGAAGAATGCCAGCACCAGCTTTTCATCCTGGCTCTTCTGCTGTGGGAGCAGAGGCCAAAAGTTCATGCTCTACTCAGAGTGCTGCTGGGCAGCAAAGTGCAGGCTTCCGAGAGGTTTCATTGAAACTCTCAGGTATGAAAGTGAGCAGTGACAGCAATGATGGAGGCACTGTTGTAAAGCTGACTGTGTGCTGAAGAATCCGAGTGCCAGCTTTCCCTCCTGGCTCTTCTACTGTGGGAGCAGAACCCAAACATTGGTGCTCTACTCACTATGCTGCTGGGCAGCCGAGAGCAGGCTCTGGAGAGCTTGCATTCAAATGCACTTTTAGGTTTGAAAGCTAGGAGAGACAGCACAGATGGTGACTCCGTTGCAAAGCTGACTGTGTGCTGAAGATTCCCAGCCCCAGCTTTCAATCCTGGCTCTTCGGCTGGGAGAACAGAGGCCAAAAGTTCGTGCTCTACTCAGTGTGCTGCTGGGCAGCAGACAGCATGCTCCTGAGAGGTAGCATTCAAATGCAAACTCACGTAGGAAAGTGAGCCCTGAGAGTAAGGATGGACATAGTGTTGCAAAGCTGACTCTGTTCTGAAGATCACTAGCACCACCTTTCCCTCCTGCCTCTTCGGCTGTGAGAACAGAAGCCAAACCTTCTGCATCTACGCCCTGCGTTGCTGGGCAGCAGAGTGCAGGCTTCGGAGAGGTTTCATTCAAACTCTCTTTCAGGTATGAAAGTGAGCAGTGAAAGCAATGATGGAGGCACCGTTGCAAAGCTGACTGTGTGCTGAAGAATGCCAGCACCAGCTTTCCCTCCTGGCTCTTCTGCTGTGGGGGCAGAGGCCAAAAGTTCATGCTCTACTCACTGTGCTGCTGCGCAGGCGAGAGCAGGCTCTGGAGCGAATGCATTCAGAGGTTTTTCCTGTTGAAAGTGAGCACTGACACCAGGAATGGAGGCACCTTTGCAAAGCTGACTGTGTGCTGAAGATTAGTAGCACAAGCTTTCACTCCTGGCTCTTCGGCTGTGTGAGCAGAGGCCAAACGTTTGTGCTCTACTCACTGTGCTGCTGGGCAGCTTAGACACCATCCGGAGAGGTACGACTCAAATGCACTTTTAGCTATGAAACCGAGGAGCCACAGCACTGCTGGTGACAAAGTTCAAAGCTGACTATGTGCTGAAGATTGCCTGAAGCAGCTTTCTCTCCTGGCTCTTCTGCTGTGGGAGCAGAGGCCAGACGTTCATGATCTCCTCAGAGTGCTGCTGGGCAGCAGAGGGCAGGCTTCCGAGAGGATTCATTCAAACTCTCTTTCAGGTATGAAAGTGAGCAGAGACAGCAATGATGGAGGCACCGTTGTAAAGCTGACTGTGTGCTGAAGAATCCCAGCACCAGCTTTCCCTTTTTTCTCTTCTAATGTGGGAGCAGAGGCCAAACGTTCGTGCTCTACTCACTGTGCTGCTGGGCAGCTGAGAGTGACCTCCAGTTTTTATTCAAATTGTCTTTTAGGCATTAAACCGAGGAGAAACTGCAATGATGGAGGCACCGTTGCAAAGCTGGGTGCTGAAGAGGCCCAGCACCAGCTTTTTTCATTCGTCTTCGGCTGTGGGAACAGAGGGCAAACGTTCGTGCCCTCCTCGCTGTGCTCCTGGGTCCCCTAGAGCAAGCTCCGGAGAGGTACAATTCAAATAGACTTTTACGTATGAAAGCGATCAGTGAACAGGCATGATGCTGACACCCTAGTAAAGCTGACTGTGTGCTGAAGAGGCCCAGCACGATCTTTCCCTCCTGGCTCTTCTACTGTGGGAGCAGAACCCAAACGTTGGTGCTCCACTCACTATGCTGCTGGGCAGCCGAGAGCAGGCTCTGGAGAGCTTGCATTCAAATGCACTTTTAGGTTTGAAAGCTCAGAGAGCACAGATGGTGACTCCGTTGCAAAGCTGACTGTGTGCTGAAGATTCCCAGCCCCAGCTTTCCCTCCTGGCTCTTCGGCTGGGAGAACAGAGGCCAAAAGTTCGTGCTCTACTCAGTGTGCTGCTGGGCAGCAGACAGCAAGCTCCTGAGAGGTAGCATTCAAATGCAAACTCACGTAGGAAAGTGAGCCCTGAGAGTAAGGATGGACATAGTGTTGCAAAGCTGACTCTGTTCTGAAGATCACTAGCACCACCTTTCCCTCCTGCCTCTTCGGCTGTGAGAACAGAAGCCAAACCTTCCGCATCTACGCCCGGCGTTGCTGGGCAGCAGAGTGCAGGCTTCGGAGAGGTTTCATTCAAACTCTCTTTCAGGTATGAAAGTGAGCAGTGAAAGCAATGATGGAGGCACCGTTGCAAAGCTGACTGTGTGCTGAAGAATGCCAGCACCAGCTTTTCATCCTGGCTCTTCTGCTGTGGGAGCAGAGGCCAAAAGTTCATGCTCTACTCAGAGTGCTGCTGGGCAGCAAAGTGCAGGCTTCCGAGAGGTTTCATTGAAACTCTCAGGTATGAAAGTGAGCAGTGACAGCAATGATGGAGGCACTGTTGTAAAGCTGACTGTGTGCTGAAGAATCCGAGTGTCAGCTTTCCCTCCTGGCTCTTCTACTGTGGGAGCAGAACCCAAACATTGGTGCTCTACTCACTATGCTGCTGGGCAGCCGAGAGCAGGCTCTGGAGAGCTTGCATTCAAATGCACTTTTAGGTTTGAAAGCTAGGAGAGACAGCACAGATGGTGACTCCGTTGCAAAGCTGACTGTGTGCTGAAGATTCCCAGCCCCAGCTTTCAATCCTGGCTCTTCGGCTGGGAGAACAGAGGCCAAAAGTTCGTGCTCTACTCAGTGTGCTGCTGGGCAGCAGACAGCATGCTCCTGAGAGGTAGCATTCAAATGCAAACTCACGTAGGAAAGTGAGCCCTGAGAGTAAGGATGGACATAGTGTTGCAAAGCTGACTCTGTTCTGAAGATCACTAGCACCACCTTTCCCTCCTGCCTCTTCGGCTGTGAGAACAGAAGCCAAACCTTCTGCATCTACGCCCTGCGTTGCTGGGCAGCAGAGTGCAGGCTTCGGAGAGGTTTCATTCAAACTCTCTTTCAGGTATGAAAGTGAGCAGTGAAAGCAATGATGGAGGCACCGTTGCAAAGCTGACTGTGTGCTGAAGAATGCCAGCACCAGCTTTCCCTCCTGGCTCTTCTGCTGTGGGGGCAGAGGCCAAAAGTTCATGCTCTACTCACTGTGCTGCTGCGCAGGCGAGAGCAGGCTCTGGAGCGAATGCATTCAGAGGTTTTTCCTGTTGAAAGTGAGCACTGACACCAGGAATGGAGGCACCTTTGCAAAGCTGACTGTGTGCTGAAGATTAGTAGCACAAGCTTTCACTCCTGGCTCTTCGGCTGTGTGAGCAGAGGCCAAACGTTTGTGCTCTACTCACTGTGCTGCTGGGCAGCTTAGACACCATCCGGAGAGGTACGACTCAAATGCACTTTTAGCTATGAAACCGAGGAGCCACAGCACTGCTGGTGACAAAGTTCAAAGCTGACTATGTGCTGAAGATTGCCTGAAGCAGCTTTCTCTCCTGGCTCTTCTGCTGTGGGAGCAGAGGCCAGACGTTCATGATCTCCTCAGAGTGCTGCTGGGCAGCAGAGTGCAGGCTTCCGAGAGGATTCATTCAAACTCTCTTTCAGGTATGAAAGTGAGCAGAGACAGCAATGATGGAGGCACCGTTGTAAAGCTGACTGTGTGCTGAAGAATCCCAGCACCAGCTTTCCCTTTTTTCTCTTCTAATGTGGGAGCAGAGGCCAAACGTTCGTGCTCTACTCACTGTGCTGCTGGGCAGCTGAGAGTGACCTCCAGTTTTTATTCAAATTGTCTTTTAGGCATTAAACCGAGGAGAAACTGCAATGATGGAGGCACCGTTGCAAAGCTGGGTGCTGAAGAGGCCCAGCACCAGCTTTTTTCATTCGTCTTCGGCTGTGGGAACAGAGGGCAAACGTTCGTGCCCTCCTCGCTGTGCTCCTGGGTCCCCTAGAGCAAGCTCCGGAGAGGTACAATTCAAATAGACTTTTACGTATGAAAGCGATCAGTGAACAGGCATGATGCTGACACCCTAGTAAAGCTGAC
>NW_026912953.1:0-22796 GCF_034315485.1 Pezoporus occidentalis | reverse complement strand
ACCCCCATGAGCCCTCCCTATCGCACCCATAGGACCCCCATAGCAGCCATGGGCCCCCCATCCCCCCCTCCCCCTACCTTGGGTCCTCCTCAAAGATCTTCTGGGTGCCGTTGCCGTGGTGAACGTCCCAGTCCACGATCAGCACCCTGGGGGGGGATGGGGATGCAGTGAGGTGGGGGTCCCCCATCCCCCCTATCACAACCCCCATCCTCCCCCAATCCCACCCCCCACCCCCCACATCCCAGCCCCCATCCCCCCATCCCAACCCCCACCCCCCACATCCCAGCCCCCATCCCCCCTATCCCAACCCCCATCCCCCCTATCCCAACCCCCATCTCCCCCTCTCCCACCCCCCACATCCCAGACCCCATCCCCCCCATCCCAAACCCCAATCTCCCCCTCTCCCACCCTCCACCCCCCACATCCCAACCCCCATCCCCCCTATCCCAACCCCCACCCCCCACATCCCAGCCCCCATCCCCCCTATCCCAACCCCCATCCTCCCCCAATCCCACCCCCCACCCCCCACATCCCAGCTCCCATCCCCCCATCCCAACCCCCATCCTCCCCAAATCCCAACCTCCGCTCCCCTCAAGCCCCATCCCCCCAACCCCATCCCCCCATCCCCACCCCCCTCCCCCCATCCCATCCTCTCGCATCCCCATCCAAACCCCCCCATCCCAACCCCCATCCCCCATCCCCTCCCCCCCATCCCAACCCCCCTCCCCCCATCCCATCCCCCCATCCCAACCCCCATCTCCCCCTCTCCCACCCCCCACCCCCCTATCCCACCCCCCATCCCCCTTATCCCACCCCCCATCATCCCCCAATCCCACCCCCCACATCCCAACCCCCATCCCCCTTATCCCACCCCCCATCATCCCCCAATCCCAACCCCCACATCCCAACCCCCATCCCCCCATCCCAACCCCCATCCTCCCCAAATGCCAACCTCTGCTCCCCTCAAGCCCCATACCCCCCAACCCCATCCCCCCATCCCCACCCCCCTCCCCCCATCCCATCCTCTCGCATCCCCATCCAAACCCCCCCATCCCAACCCCCGTCCCCCATCCCCTGCCCCCCATCCCAACCCCCCTCCCCCATCCCCTGCCCCCCATCCCAACCCCCCTCCCCCATCCCATCCCCCCACCCCACCCCCCTCCCCTCCCCCCTCCCCGCAGCTGCCCCCCCGCCAGCCCCTGTCCGTGCCGCGCCGCCACGGCCACGTTGTTGAAGAGGCAAAAGCCGCCGGGGGCCCCGGGGCCCGCGTGGTGCCCGGGGGGGCGCACGATGGCCAAGGCGTTGCGGACCTGCCCCATGGAGAGGGAGACCCATAGGGAGCCATGGGGACCCATAGAGACCCATAGAGAGCCATGGGGACCCATAGAGAGCCATGGGGACCCATAGAGACCCATGGGGACCCATAGAGAGCCATAGGGAGCCATGGGGACCCATAGAGAGCCATAGGGACACATAGGGAGCCATGGGGACCCATAGGGAGCCATGGGGACCCATAGAGAGCCATGGGGACCCATAGAGACCCATGGGGACCCATAGAGAGCCATAGAGACCCATAGGGAGCCATGGGGACCCATAGGGAGCCATGGGGACCCATAGAGAGCCATGGGGACCCATAGAGACCCATGGGGACCCATAGAGAGCCATAGGGAGCCATGGGGACCCATAGAGACCCATGGGGACCCATAGAGAGCCATGGGGACCCATAGAGAGCCATAGGGACCCCTAGAGACCCATGGGGACCCATAGAGACCCATGGGGACCCATAGAGAGCCATAGGGACCCATAGAGAGCCATAGGGACCCATAGAGAACCATGGGGACCCATAGAGAGCCATAGGGACCCATAAGGACCCACAGAGACCCATAGGAACCTACACAGACCCATAAACACCCATGGAGACCCATAGAGACCCACAGAGAGAGAGACCCATAGGACCCCCATAGAACCCCATAGGACCCCCATAGAACCCCATAGGACCCCCACAGAACCCCATAGGACACCCACAGAACCCCATAGGACCCCCACAGAACCCCATTGGAACCCCCACAGAACCCCATAGGACCCCCATAGAACTCCATAGGACCCCCATAGAACTCCATAGGACCCCCACAGAACCCCATTGGAACCCCACAGAACCCCATAGGACCCCCACAGAACCCCATAGGACCCCCATAGAACTCCATTGGAGCCCCATAGAACCCCATAGGACCCCCATAGAACCCCATAGGACCCGCACAGAACCCCATAGGACCCCCATAGAACCCCATAGGACACCCACAGAACCCCATAGGACCCCCATAGGACCCGCAGAGAACCCCATAGGACCCCATAGAACCCCATAGGACCCCATAGAACCCCATAGGACCCCATAGAACCCCATAGGACCCCATAGGAGCCCCCGCAGGACCCCCCCGGTACCTGCCCGCTGAGCACGGCCCCCACGGCGGCGCAGGCGGTGCCGGCCGCGAGCCGCGCGCACGCGTGGGAGCGGGGGCTCAGGAAGAGCGAGTCGAAGCGCGCGGCCACGGAGCGCAGGTCCCGCGCGGGCAGCGCCGCCGAGCGCGCCAGGAGGGACAGGAGCGCCCCCCTGCGGCCGGGAGGACGGCGTCACCCCGGGAGCCCGGTGTGACCCCAGCGTGACCCCGTGACCCCGGCGTGACCCCAGCGTGACCCCAGCGTGACCCTGGGACCCCAGCTCGAACCCAGCGCGACCCCGTGAGCCCAGCGCGACCCCAGCGTGACCCCAGAGTGACCCCGTGAGCCCGGCGTGACCCCAGCGTGACCCCAGCATGACCCCAGCGCAACCCCGTGACCCCAGCGCGACCCCAGCATGACCCCGTCACCCCACCGTGACCTCACCATGACCCAGTGACCCGTGACCCCAGCGTGACCCAGTGACCCCAGCGTGACCCAGTGACCCCAGCTTGACCCCAGCACGACCCCGTGACCCCAGCACGACCCAGTGACCCCAGCGTGACCCAGTGACCCCAGTGCGACCCCAGCGTGACCCCGTGACCCCAGCATGACCCCAGCATGAACCAGTGACCCCACCATGACCCAGTGACCCGTGACCCCACCGTGACCCCACCATGACCCCGTGACCCCACCATGACCGTCACATGACCCCATTGAGCCCAGTGTGACCCTGTGTGACCCCATTGTTACCCCACAGTGACCCCATTGCACCCCCAGTGTGACCCATATGACCCCGTGTGACCCCATGACCCCAGTGTGACCCATGACCCCAGTGTGGCCCCAGTGAGCCCAGCATGACCCTCTGTGACCCCAATGAACCCCAGTGTGACCCTGGTGTGAACCCGTGACCCCAATGTGACCACATTGTAACCCATTGCCCCCCATTCCCCCATTACTCCATCACCCCCACTACCCCCACTGCCCCCCATACCCCCACTACCCCCATTGCCCCATCATCCCCATTGCCCCCACTACCCCCATTGCCCCCATTGCCCCATCATCCCCATACCCCCATTGACCCCCATTCCCCCATCGCCCCCATTCCCCCATCCCCCCATTGCCCCCATTGCCCCATCACCCCCATTGACCCCCATTCCCCCATCCCCCCATTCCCCCATCGCCCCCATACCCCCACTACCCCCATTGCCCCCCATTCCCCCACTACCCCCATTGCCCCATCATCCCCATTGCCCCCACTACCCCCATTGCCCCATCACCCCCATTGACCCCCATTCCATTGCCCCCATTCCCCCATCCCCCCATTGCCCCCATTGCCCCATCACCCCCATTGACCCCCATTCCCCCATTGCCCCATGGGGGCACCCCCATGGCCCCCATCGCCCCCATACCCCTACTACCCCCATTGCCCCCCATTCCCCCCCATTCCCCCACTACCCCCATTGCCCCATCATCCCCATTCCCCCATCCCCCCATTGCCCCCCATTGCCCCATCGCCCCCCATTCCCCCATTGCCCCCATTGCCCCATCACCCCCATACCCCCATTGACCCCCATTCCCCCATCGCCCCCATTCCCCCATCCCCCCATTGCCCCCATTGCCCCATCACCCCCATACCCCCATTGACCCCCATTCCCCCATCCCCCCATTGCCCCCATTGCCCCATCACCCCCATTGACCCCCATTCCCCCATCCCCCCATCGCCCCCATACCCCCACTACCCCCATTGCCCCCCATTCCCCCACTCCCCCCATTGCCCCATCATCCCCATTGCCCCCACTACCCCCATTGCCCCCCATTGCCCCATCCCCCCATTCCCATCCCCCCCACCCCCATCCCCCCCGAATCCCCACCCCCATTTCCCCACTCCCATTCCCATCCCCCCACCCCCATTCCCCCATTGCCCCCCATTCCCCCATCGCCCCCATTGCCCCTCATTCCCCCATTGCCCCATCGCCCCCATTCCCCCATTGCCCCCCATTCCCCCATCGCCCCCATTGCCCCCCATTCCCCCATTGCCCCATCGCCCCCATTGCCCCATCACCCCCATTGACCCCCATTCCCCCATTCCCCCATCGCCCCCATTGCCCCATTCCCCCCTCACGTGTGGCAGGCCCGCAGCTCCCCGGTGCTCGCAGCCCTCGCAGGCAGGCGCAGGCAGCGCTGAGCCAGCCCCAGCTCCTGCGCCCGCTCCAGGATGCGCCTGCCCCGCTGCGGGGCCTCAGGGTGCTGGCTGCGGGCGGCACGGCACCCGTGGGGCAGGGACAGAGGCACCCGTGGGGCAGGGACACAGGCACCCGTGGGGCAGGGACAGAGGCACCCGTGGGGCAGGGACAGAGGCACCCGTGGGGCAGGGGAACAGAGGCACCCGTGGGGCAGGGACAGAGGCACCCGTGGGGCAGGGGAACAGAGGCACCCGTGGGGCAGGGACAGAGGCACCCGTGGGGCAGGGGAACAGAGGCACCCGTGGGGCAGGGACAGAGACACCCGTGGGGCAGGGACAGAGGCACCCGTGGGGCAGGGACAGAGGCACCCGTGGGGCAGGGGAAGAGGCACCCGTGGGGCAGGGGAAGAGGCACCCGTGGGGCAGGGACAGAGGCACCCGTGGGGCAGGGGAAGAGGCACCCGTGGGGCAGGGACAGAGGCACCCGTGGGGCAGGGACAGAGGCACCCGTGGGGCAGGGACAGACGCACCCGTGGGGCAGGGGAACAGAGGCACCCGTGGGGCAGGAACCGAGGCACCCGTGGGGCAGGGAACAGAGGCACCCGTGGGGCAGGGACAGAGGCACCCGTGGGGCAGGGACAGAGGCACCCGTGGGGCAGGGGAAGAGGCACCCATGGGGCAGGGGAAGAGGCACCCGTGGGGCAGGGACAGAGGCACCCGTGGGGCAGGGGAACAGAGGCACCCGTGGGGCAGGGACAGAGGCATCCGTGGGGCAGGGGAACAGAGGCACCCGTGGGGCAGGGGAACAGAGGCACCCGTGGGGCAGGGGAAGAGGCACCCGTGGGGCAGGGGAACAGAGGCACCCGTGGGGCAGGGACACAGGCACCCGTGGGGCAGGGACAGAGGCACCCGTGGGGCAGGGGACAGAGGCACCCGTGGGGCAGGGGAACAGAGGCACCCGTGGGGCAGGGGGACAGAGGGACCCAGAGGGACCCATAGAGACCCATGGGTGCCAGGGGGACCAGAGGGACCCAGATGGACCCATAGGGATCCATAGAGACCCATAGGGACCCATGGGTGCTATTGACCCCATAGGGACCCATAGAGGACCCATGGGTGCCATTGACCCCATAGGGACTCATATGGAAGCCACGGGTGCCACTGACCCCATAGGGACCCATGGGTGCCATTGACCCCATAGTGACCACAGGGACCCATAGGGACCTATGGGTGCCACTGACCCCATAGGGACCCATGGGTGCTATTGACCCCATAGGGACCACAGGGACCCATAGGGACCCATGGGTGCCACTGACCCCATAGGGACCCATGGGTGCCATTAACCCCATAGGGAACGCAGGGATCCATACGGACCCATGGGTGCCACTGACCCCATAGGGACCCATGGGTGCCATTGACCCCATAGGGACCCATAGGTGCTATTGACCCCATAGGGACCACAGGGACCCATAGGGACCCATGGGTGCCCCTGACCCCATAGGGACCACAGGGACCCATAGAGACCCATGGGTGCCATTGACCCCATAGGGACCCACAGGGAAGCCATGGGTGCCACTAACCCCACAGGGACCCATGGGTGCCATTAACCCCATAGGGAACGCAGGGATCCATAGAGACCCATGGGTGCCACTGACCCCATAGGACCACAGGGACCCATAGGGACCCATGGGTGCCCCTGACCCCGCAGGGACCCCCGGCCGGGCCTCACCTGTCCCAGGGGTTGTGGTGCTCCTCCATGCGCTCATCATAGAGCAGCCCCGTGCGGGCCGCGGGCTGCGGCCATGGCGGCTGCTGCGGGGGGGGGGCGTCCCCTTCATCGCCTTCATCCCCCCCCTCCTCCTCCTCCTCCTCCACCTCCTCCACTTCCTCCTCCTCCTCCTCCTCTTCCTCTTCCTCCTCCTCCTCCTCGGGCTCTGCAATGGAGCAGCCTCAGGCCCCGATCCCGGCCCCATTTTGTGCCCCCCCCTCTGCAGCCATTGCTGAGGGGAGCCAAGATGGCGGCGCCCTGCATGGCAACCAAGATGGCGCCTTAGCAACCAAGATGGCCGCCCAAGCAACCAAGATGGCGCCCTAACAACCAAGATGGCGCCCTAGCAACCAAGATGGCCGCCCTAACAACCAAGATGGCCGCCCTAGCAACCAGCCTGTCCCCCCCTTAGCAACCGGGCCTAGCGCAGCCCGCGAAGCCTGCCCTCGATTTGGGGTGCCCGTCCCCCACTCACCGGCGCAGCTCAGGTACCTCCAGCGCGGGCGGTGCAGGGACAAGGCCCGGGACACGCAGGCCAGGCCGCTGGGGGGAGGGGGGATACGTGGGGGGATAGGGGGGGAACCAAAGTGCCCCCCATAGCCCCCTAGAGACCCCCCATAACCCTCTATAGACACCCCCGATAGCCCCCATAGCACCCCCTATAGAACCCCCTATAGCCCCTCACAGCCCCCCATATAAACCCCTATAGCCTCCCCTATAGCCCCGCTGGAGCTCCTCATAACCCCCTACAGCCCCCCTATAGCCCCCCCATAAACCCCTATAACACCCAATCACCCCCCATAGCCCCGCCCATAGCCCCCAATCATGCCCCCAATCACCCCCCATAGCTCCCCCCATAGCCCCCCATAGCCCCCAATCACCCCCCATAGCCCCCCCCATAGCCCCCAATCATGCCCCATAGCCCCCCATAGGCCCCAATCACCCCCCATAGCCCCCCCCATTGCCCCCAATCACCCCCCATAGCCCCAATCACCCCCCATAGCCCCCCCATAGCCCCCAATCACCCCCATAGCTCCCCCCATAGCCCCCCATAGCCCCCAATCACCCCCCATAGCTCCCCCATAGCCCCCAATCACCCCCATAGCCCCCCCATAGCCCCCCATTGCACCCCCTATAGGCCCCCCATAGCCCCCCCCATCACCCCCCCATCACCCCCCATAGCCCCCCATAGCCCCCCATAGCCCCCCATAGCCCCCCATAGCCCCCCATAGCCCCCCATAGCCCCCATAGCTCCCCCCATAGCCCCCAATCACCCCCCATAGCCCCCCCATAGCCCCCAATCACCCCCCATAGCCCCCAATCACCCCCCATAGCCCCCCCATAGCCCCCAATCACCCCCCATAGCCCCCAATCACCCCCCATAGCCCCCCCATAGCCCCCAATCACCCCCCATTGCCCCCAATCACCCCCCATAGCCCCCAATCACCCCCCATAGCTCCCCCCATAGCCCCCAATCACCCCCCATAGCCCCCCCATAGCCCCCAATCACCCCCCCATAGCCCCCCCAATCACCCCCCATAGCCCCCAATCACCCCCCATAGCCCCCCCCATAGCCCCCAATCACCCCCCATAGCCCCCCATAGCCCCCCCATAGCCCCAATCACCCCCCATAGCTCCCCCCATAGCCCCCAATCACCCCCCATAGCCCCCCATAGCCCCCAATCACCCCCCATAGCCCCCAATCACCCCCCATAGCCCCCCCAATCACCCCCCATAGCCCCCAATCACCCCCCATCGCTCCCCCCATAGCCCCCAATCACCCCCCATAGCCCCCAATCACCCCCCATAGCCCCCAATCACCCCCCATAGCCCCCCCATAGCCCCCAATCACCCCCCATTGCCCCCAATCACCCCCATAGCCCCCCCCAGCCCCCCCATGCCCTCACCTTGGGGTGGGCACCATGGGGCCGGGGGGGTCCCCGGGGTCCCCCAGCAGCGAGCGCAGGATGGAGCTGAGCCCCCCCCCCAGCGCCGCCGCCCCCGCCCCCCCCTATGGGACAGGAGGGGGGGGTCAGGGCTCCCCCATGGACTCCATAGGGACCCCCCCCCACGTTAACCCCCCATAGCCCCCCCCATCACCCCCCTATGGCCCATACAGACCCCCCCATGCTCATAGCCCCCCATAGCACCTACACCCCCCATAGCCCCCATAACCCCCTATAGCCCCCATAACCCCCCCATAGCCCCCATGACCCCCTATAGCCCCCATAACCCCCATAGCCCCCATAGCCCCCCATAGCCCCCATAACCCCCTATAGCCCCCATAACCCCCATAGCCCCCATAGCCCCCCATAGCCCCCATAACCCCCATAGCCCCCATAGCCCCCATAGCCCCCATAACCCCCCACAGCCCCCCCATAACCCCCTATGGCCCATATAGACCCCCCCATGCTCATAGCCCCCCATAGCACCTACACCCCCCATAGCCCCCATAACCCCCCATAGCCCCCATAACCCCCCATAGCCTCCACCCCCCATAACCCCTACACCCCCATAGCCCCCATGACCCCCCATAGCCCCCATACCCCCCTATAACCCCCATACCCTTCTATAACCCCTATAGCCCCCCATAGCCCCCATACCCCCATAGCCCCCATAATCCCTATAGCCCCCATGCCCCCCTATACCCCCCATAGCTCCCCATAGACCCCTATAACCCCCATCACCCCCCATAGCCCCCATACCCCCCTATAACCTATATAGCCCCCATAACCCCTATACCCCCCATAGCCGCCATCGCCCCCCATAGCGCCCCATAGCTCCCATACCCCCCTATAACCCATATAGCCCCCATAACCCCTATACCCCCCATACCCCCATCGCCCCCCATAGCGCCCCATAGCGCCCCACAGCCTCACCTCGAGGGCCAGGACCAGGCGCCCCCCCGCCAGCGCTGACAGCAAATGGGTCAGGAGAGCGAATCCATCGGGGGAGACCCCCCCTTGCCCCTGGGGGGGACACGAGACCCCTATAGAGCCCCATAGAACCCCATAGAACCCTATAGAGCCCCATAGAACCCCATAGACCCCTATAGAGCCCCACAGAACCCCATAGACCCCTACAGAGCCCCATAGAACCCCATAGACCCCTATAGAGCCCCATAGAACCCCATAGACCCCTACAGAGCCCCACAGAACCCTGTAGAGCCCCACAGAACCCCATAGACCCCTATAGAGCCCCATAGAACCCCATAGACCCCTATAGAGCCCCATAGAACCCCATAGAACCCTATAGAGCCCCATAGAACCCCATAGAACCCTATAGAGCCCCATAGAACCCCATAGACCCCTATAGAGCCCCATAGAACCCCATAGACACCTACAGAGCCCCATAGAACCCCATAGACCCCTATAGAGCCCCACAGAACCCCATAGACACCTACAGAGCCCCATAGAACCCCATAGACCCCTATAGAGCCCCATAGACCCCTATAGAGCCCCATAGAACCCTATAGAGCCCCATAGACCCCTATAGAGCCCCATAGAACCCTATAGAGCCCCATAGACCCCTATAGAGCCCCATAAAACCCTAGAGAGCCCCATAGAGCCCTACAGAGCCCCATAGAACCCTAGAGAGCCCCATAGAGCCCATAGAACCCTATAGAGCCCCACAGAACCCCATAGAACCCTATAGAGCCCCATAGAACCCCATAGACCCCTATAGAGCCCCATAGAACCCTATAGAGCCCTACAGAGCCCCATAGAACCCTATAGGGCCCCATAGACCCCTAGAGAGCCCCATAGAATCCTAGAGAGCCCCATAGAGCCCATAGAACCCTATAGAGCCCCATAGAGCCCATAGACCCCTATAGAGCCCCATAGAAACCCATAGAGCCCCATAGAAACCCATAGAACCCTATAGAGCCCCATAGAACCCTATAGAGCCCCATAGAACCCTGTAGAGCCCCATAGAGCCCACAGAGCCCCACAGAGCCTCACAGAGCCCCCAGAGCCCCACAAAGCCCCATAGAGCCCCCAGAGCCCCACAGAGCCCCATAGAGCCCCACAGAGCCCCACAGAGCCCCATAGAGCCCACAGAGCCCCATAGAGCCCCATAGAGCCCCATAGAGCCCACAGAGCCCCATAGAGCCCACAGAGCCCCATAGAGCCCCATAGAGCCCACAGAGCCCCACAGAGCCCAATAGAGCCCCATAGAGCCCACAGAGCCCCATAGAGCCCCATAGAGCCCACAGAGCCCCATAGAGCCCACAGAGCCCCCCAGAGCCCCATAGAGCCCACAGAGCCCCCAGAGCCCCATAGAGCCCCACAGCACGCAACCACCCCCAGGAGCCCTCCAGCACCACTAAAGGGGAAGGGGGGGGGGGAGGCTGACGGGACCCCCCCCAACCAGGCCCACACCCCCTATAGAGACCTATAGGCGCCCATACGCCCCTATAGGGACCTATAGGCACCCATACACCCCTATAGGCGCCCATACGCCCCTATAGGGACCTATAGGCACCCATACACCCCATAGGGATCTATAGGTGCCCATACACCCCCATAGGGATCTATAGGCACCCATACACCCCTATAGGGATCTATAGGGGCCCATACACCCCTATAGGGATCTATAGGCACCCATACACGCCTATAGGGATCTATAGGCACCCATACACCCCCATAGGCACCATACACACCTATAGGTGCCCATACACCCCATAGGCACCCATGCACCCCCATAGGCACCATACACACCTAGAGGCACCCATACACCCCTATAGGCACCCATACACCCCTATAGGGATCTATAGGCGCCCATACACCCCCATAGGCACCATACACACCTATAGGTGCCCATACACCCCCATAGGCACCATACACACCTATAGGCACCCATACACCCTATAGGTGCCCATATACCCCTATAGGTGCCCATACATCCCCATAGGCACCCATGCACCCCATAGGCACCCACGCACCCCATAGGCACCCACGCACCCCATAGGCGCCCACACACCCCATAGGCACCCATGCACCCCATAGGCACCCACGCACCCCATAGGCGCCCACGCACCCCATAGGTACCTTGGGGTCCTCGGAGGCGATGTCGAAGCTGGCGGCCACCAGCACGAGCTGGGGCTGGAACTGCAGGGACACGGCAGCCATTGGACCCCATGGGGCCCCACAGCACCCACAGGGCCCTATAGGGCCCCTATAGCCCCCATAGGGCCCCCATAGCCCCCATAGGGCCCCCATAGCCCCCATAGGGCCCTTCAGGACCCCCTCCCAACCTCAAAGGCAATGGGCAGCAGGAGATGGAAGAAGGCGGCTGCGTAGTCCCCATCTGTCATGCCAGCCTATAGGGACAGCGGAGCCTATAGGGACCCTATAGACCCTATAGCGACCCATAGAGCCCTTATAGTGACCCACAGAGCCCCTATAGTGACCCATAGAGCCCTTATAGTGACCCACAGAGCCCCTATAGTGACCCACAGAGCCCTTATAGTGACCCACAGAGCCCCTATAGCCAACCATGCGTCACCTACAGTAACCCCCACACCCCCTATAGCGACCCATAGAAGCCCTATAACATTGTATGTACCCACATAAGCCCCCCCAAGCCCAATAGCACCCCATAGCCCCCATATCCTCCATGATCCCATAGCCCCCATAGCACCACATAGCCCTCATAGCTCCTATATACCCCCAATAGCCCCTATACCCCCCATAACCCCTATAGCCCCCATACCCCCCATAACACCCCCTATACCCCCCATAGCCCCTATACCCCCCATAGCCCCTATAGCCCCTATACCCCCCATACCCCCTATAGCCCCTATACCCCCATAACCCCTATAGCCCCCCATAGCCCCCCATACCCCCCATAGCCCCTATACCCCCCATACGCCCCATAGCCCCCCATAGCCTCCCATACCCCCCATAGCCCCTATACCCCCCATACCCCCATAGCCCCTATACCCCCCATACCCCCCACAGCCCCCATAGCCCCCCATAGCCCCTATACCCCCCATACGCCCCATAGCCCCCATAATCCCCATACCCCCCATAGCCCCTATACCCCCCATAGCCCCCATAACCCCTATAGCCCCCATAGCACCCCATACCCCCCATAGCCCCTATACCCCCCATACCCCCCATAGCCCCCATACCCCCCATAGCCCCTATACCCCCCATACCCCCCACAGGCCCCATACCCCCCATACCCCCTATAGCCCCTATACCCCCATACCCCCTATACCCCCCATACCCCCCACAGCCCCATAGAACCTCGTCCCAGTGCAGCTCCACGGTGAAGCCGTCGCTGGGGCAGGGGGGGGGGTCCCTGCCCTGGTGCATCCCAAAATAGAGCAGCCTGCGGGGAATGGGGCATCCCAATGGATCCCAATGGATCCCAGTGCATCCCAATGAATCCCAATGGATCCCAATGCATCCCAATGGATCCCAGTGCATCCCAATGGATCCCAATGCATCCCAGTGGATATCAGTGCATCCCAATGGATCCCAGAGCATCCCAATGCATCCCAGTGCATCCCAATGGATCCCAATGCATCCCAGCGCATCCCAATGGATCCCAGTGCATCCCAGTGCATCCCAATGGATCCCAATGCATACCAGAGCATCCCAATGCATCCCAATGGATCCCAGTGCATCCCAGTGCATCCCAATGGATCCCAGTGGATCCCAGTGCATCCCAATGCATCCCAATGGATCCCAGCGCATCCCAATGGATCCCAATGGATCCCAGTGCATCCCAATGGATCCCAATGGATCCCAGTGCATCCCAGTGCATCCCAATGCATCCCAGTGCATCCCAATGGATCCCAATGGATCCCAGTGCATCCCAATGGATCCCAATGGATCCCAATGGATCCCAATGGATCCCAGTCCCCCCAGCACTCACCCCGGCTGCTCCTGGCTGAGGCGGGGGGGGGCCCGGCCGGGCTGGGGGCTCCAATCCACGAGGAGGATCCTGGGGGGGGGGGGGGGAGCACCCATAGAGCGCCCCATAGCGCCCTATAGCACCGTATAGTGCCCCACAGCACCCTATAGCGCCCCATAGCACCCTATAGCACCCTATAGCGCCCTATAGCGCCCCATAGCACCCTAAAGCGCCCCATAGCACCCTATAGTGCCCCATAGCACCCTATAGCACCCTATAGCGCCCTATAGCACCGTATAGCGTCCCATAGCACCCCTATAGCACCCTATAGAGCCCCACAGCACCCTATAGCGCCCCATAGCACCCTATAGCGCCCCATAGCACCCTATAGTGCCCCTATAGCACCGTATAGTGTCCCATAGCACCCTATAGCACCCCATAGCACCGTATAGCGTCCCATAGCACCCCTATAGCACCCTATAGCGCCCCACAGCACACTATAGCGCCCCATAGCACCCCATAGCGCCCCCATAGCACTCTATAGCACCCCATAGCACCCTACAGCGCCCCTATAGCACCTTTATAGCATCTCTAAAGCACCTCTAGAGCACTCCTATAGCACCCATAGAGCATCCCCTGTAACACACCCACAGCACCCCAAAACCCCCAAATCCCACCCTGAGAACTCCCCATTCCCCACATAGCCTCCATACCCCCATAGCCCCTATAGCCCCTATATCCCCCATAGCCCCTATAGCACCCATAGCCCCTATAGCCCCCATAGCCCCCCTATAGCCCCTATATCCTACATAGCCCCTATAGCCCCCATAGCCCCTATAGCCCCCATAGCCCCTATAGCCCCCATAGCCCCTTTAGCCCCTATAGCCCCCATAACCCCCATACCCCCCATAGCCCCTATACCCCCCATACCCCCTATAGCCCCCATACCCCCCATAGGCCCCATACCCCCTATACCCCCCATAACCCCATACCCCCCATACCACCTATAGCCCCCATACCCCCCATACACCCCATAGCCCCTATACCCCCCAGAGCCCCCATAACCCCCATAGCCCCTATAGCACCCATACCCCCCATACCCCCCATAGCCCCTATAGCCCCCCCATAGCCCCCATAGCCCCCATAGCCCCCTCACCGCTCCAGGCCGTGTCTCTGGGCTGCTCGAGCCGCGGCGCTGATGGGGCTGGAGCCCAGGTGCTGGGGGGGGCTGCAGGGACAGCAGGGGCCCTATAGCACCATAGGGCAGCCCTATAGCGCCCCCATAGCACCATAGGGCAGCTCCTATAGCGCCCCCATAGCACCATAAGGCAGCCCTATAGCCCCCCCATAGCACCATAGGGCAGCCCTATAGCGCCCCCATAGCGCCATAGGGCAGCCCTATAGCACCCCCATAGCACCATAGGGCAGCCCCTATAGCACCATAGGGCAGCCCTATAGCGCCCCCATAGCGCCATAGGGCAGCCCTATAGCGCCCCCATAGCACCATAGGGCAGCCCTATAGCGCCCCATAGCACCATAGGGCAGCCCCTATAGCACCATAGGGCAACGCTCAGGCAGCAGTAGGGTACTCCTATGGGATATACTGCATACAGATCTGTATAAGATCTTTATAGGGCATCCCTAGGATTTCTATAGGATCTCTATAGGGCCTCTATAGGGTCACTGTAAGGCATCCCTAGGATCCCTATAGGGTGTCCATAAGCTCTCTATAAGGTCTCTATAGGACCTCTATAAGGTTTTTACAGGGTCTCTAAAGGGTTTCCATCAGGTCCCTGTAGGATCTCTATGAGATCGCTATGGGGTCCCTATAGAGTCCCTATAGGGTGTCCATAGGGTCTCTATGAGGTCTCTATGGGGTCCCTATAGAGTCCCTATAGGGTGTCCATAGGGTCTCTATGAGGTCTCTATGGGGTCCCTATAGAGTCCCTATAGGGTGTCCATAGGCTCTCTATAAGGTTTCTATAGGATCTCTATAAGGCTTTTACAGGGTCTCTAAAGGGTTTCCATCAGGTCCCTGTAGGATCTCTATGAGATCGCTATGGGGTCCCTATAGAGTCCCTATAGGGTGTCCATAGGGTCTCTATGAGGTCTCTATGGGGTCCCTATAGAGTCCCTATAGGGTGTCCATAGGGTCTCTATGAGGTCTCTATGGGGTCCCTATAGAGTCCCTATAGGGTGTCCATAGGGTCTCTACGAGGTGTCTATGGGGTCCCTATAGAGTCCCTATAGGGTGCCCATAGGGTCTCTATGAGATCTCTATGGGGTCCCTATAGAGTCCCTATAGAGTGTCCATAGGCTCTCTATAAGGTTTCTATAGGCTCTCTATAAGGTCTCTATAGGACCTCTATAAGGCTTTTACAGGGTCTCTAAAGGGTTTCCATCAGGTCCCTGTAGGATCTCTATGAGATCGCTATGGGGTCCCTATAGAGTCCCTATAGGGTGTCCATAGGGTCTCTATGAGGTCTCTATGGGGTCCCTATAGAGTCCCTATAGGGTGTCCATAGGGTCTCTATGAGATCTCTATGGGGTCCCTATAGAGTCCCTATAGGGTGTCCATAAGGTCTCTATGGGGTCTCTATGGGGTCTCCATGGGGCCCATGGGTCCGTACCGCACCAGCACCAATCCATTGCGCAGGTCCCCGCTCAGCACCTTCTGCTGCAGCTCCAGCAGCGACCCCAGAGCCAGGGAGAGGCCCTGAGGGGACCCCAAAGCATCCATGAGGACCCCAAACCCCCCCCATACGGACCCCAAACCCCCACAGAGGTCCCCAAAACCCCATAGGGGACCCCAAACCCCATAGGGGACCCCCAAACTCCCCATAGGGACCCCAAAGCATCCATAGGGGACCCCAAACTCCATAGGGACCCCGAAACCCCATAGGGACCCCAAACCCCAATAGGGGACCCCAAACCCCCCGTAGGGACCCCAAAACCCCATAGGGGACCCCCAAACCCCCCATAGGGACCCCAAACACCCCCATAGGGACCCCAAACCCCATAGGGACCCCGAAACCCCATAGGGGACCACCAAACCCCCCATAGGGACCCCAAAACCCCATAGGGACCCCAAAGCATCCATAGGGGACCCCAAACACCCCCATAGGGGACCCCAAAGCATCCATAGGGGACCTCAAACACCCCCATAGGGAACCCCAAACCCCCCGTAGGGACCCCAAAACCCCATAGGGGACCCCCAAACCCCCCATAGGGGACCCCAAACCCCCATAGGGACCCAAACCCCCCATAGGGACCCAAATCCCCCATAGGGGACCCCAAACCCCCCATAGGGACCCCAAACCCCCCCATAGCTGCACTCACCGGGGGGGGCGCGGGTGGGGGCTGCTGCTCCGTCTGCTCCTGCAATGTGGGGCTGGGGACCCCAAAACTGCCCTCAGGGATCCCCAAACCCCATAGGGACCCCCCCAAACCCCCATAGGGACCCCCAAAAACCCCATAGGGACCCCCCCAAACCCTCATAGGGACCCCCAAAACCCCATAGGAGCCCCCCAACCTGTACAGCAGCAGCAGCTCCTCATTGGTGGCCGGGCGACACTGAGGGCAAGAGAAGCCATTGGGGACCCCGATATCAATGGGGGGACCCCGATATCAATGGGACCCCCATATCAATGGGGGACCCCGATATCAATGGGGGACCCCAGTATCAATGGGACCCCCATATCAATGGGGGGACCCCGATATCAATGGGAGGGACCCCAATATCAATGGGGGGACCCCGATATCAATGGGGGACCCCCGTATCAATGGGAGGGACCCCGATATCAATGGGGGGACCCCAATATCAATGGGGAGACCCCAATAGCAATGGGGGACCCCCATATCAATGGGAGGGACCCTGATATCAATGGGGGGGACCCCGATATCAATGGGAGGGACCCCCATATCAATGGGAGGGACCCTGATATCAATGGGGGGGACCGCGATATCAATGGGGGGACCCTGATGTCAATAGGGGGGACCCCGATGTCAGTGGGGGGGACCCCGATGTCAATGAGGGGACCCCGATGTCAATGGGGGGACCCTGATGTCAATAAGGGGACCCCGATGACAATGAGTGGACCCCGATGTCAATGAGGGGACCCCGATGTCAATGGGGGGGACCCCGATGTCAATGAGGGGACCCCGATGTCAATGGGCGGACCCCGATATCAATGGGAGGGACCCCGATATCAATGGGGGGGACCCCGATGTCAATGGGGGGACCCCGATGTCAATGAGGGGACCCCGATGCCAATGGGGGGACCCCGATGTCAGTGGGGGGACCCCGATATCAATAAGGGGACCCCGATGTCAATAAGGGGACCCCGATGACAATGAGTGGACCCCGATACCAATGGGGGGACCCCGATATCAGTGGGGGCCCCGTTCCTCACCTCCAGGCGCACACAGCGCTGCACCAGCCCCAGCTCCTCCAGCGCTGCCCAAGCCCTCGCCAGCGGCTCCGGCCCCCCAGGGCTGTTGGGGGTCAATGGGACCTCAGTGTCCAAGGGGGGACCCCAATACCATGGGGGGGGGGGGAGGTTTTGGGGTACCTCTGAGCATCCTCATAGACCAGCCCTGTCCCGGTGGGGGCTGCAGCGTCGGTCCCCAGGTCCTGGTAACGGGGGGGGGATAAGGGGGGGTCCCCATTAAGATCTATGGGGAGTCCCCTCCACCCCTACCCCAAAGGGCTTGGGTATTGGGGTGCCCTCCCCATATCCCAATGGGGCCAAGTATTGGGGTGCCCCCTCCTTGTCCCTATAGGCCCTGGTTATTGGGGTGCCCCCCCCACCACTATAGGCCCTGGTTATTGGGGTGCCCCCCCCATCGCCATAGGCCCTGGTTATTGGGGTGCCCCCCCCATCGCTATAGGCCCTGGTTATTGGGGTGCCCTCTCCTTGTCCCTATAGGTCCTGGTTATTGGGGGGCCCCCACATCCCAATGGATGCAGTTATTGGGGTACCCCCCAAGGGACTTTGTGACCCCCCCCAACAAACCCAGGTATTGGGGTGCCCCCCGCCCCCCACGAAGGACCAAGGGTTTGGGGTGCTCCCCCCCCCATGAACCCAGCTATAGGGGTCCCCAAGCCCCACCCCCTTCTCCAGACCACGCCCCCTTCCAATAGCCCCACCCCGGGGCAAGACCACGCCCACCAGCCATACCCACTCCCCATAGCCCCTCCCGCTCCCCAAAGCCCCGCCCACTCCCTAGGCCCCGCCCACCAGCCGTTGTAGCTCCGCCTCCAGCCCCTCCCGCCGGCTCCGGGCTCGGCCGCGGCGCTTGACCTCGGGCAGCCCCCCCCTCGGGGGCGGGGCTCGGCGCCCCGCGCGGCCCTGGGCGGGGCCACGTCAGACACAAAGCCACGCCCACCTCCTCCTTTTAAAGCCCCGCCCCCCCTTCAAACCACGCCCCTCCTCTCCCCCCCGCCCCACCCCAATGTAACCCCTCCCGCCACCACGGAGCCCCGCCCACCCGCCTCCACCTTGTAGTGTAGCCCCGCCCCTCCGCATGTAGTCCCGCCCACCGCCCCCTTTAGCCCCGCCCCTTCTCACCATGGCAGCCGGGAGGGGGGGAGGAATCGAGCCGCCGGAGGGGGCCTGGGGAGGGGCAACGGGGTCAGGAGAGAGCGGGAACGGGGGGGAAGGGAACGGGAACGGGGGGGGAGGGAACGGGAGGGGAAGGGAACGGGAACGGGGGGGGAAGGGAACGGGAACGGGGGGGGGGGAAGGGAACGGGAACGGGGGGGGGGGAAGGGGAAGGGAACGGGAACGGGGGGGAGGGAACGGGAACGGGGGGAGAAGGGAACGGGAACGGGGGGGGAGGGAACGGGAACGGGGGGGGAGGGAACGGGAACGGGGGAGGGGAGGGAACGGGAACGGGGGGGAAGGGAACGGGAACGGGGGGGAAGGGAACGGGAACGGGGGGGGAGGGAACGGGAACGGGGGGGGGGAGGGAACGGGGGGGGGAAGGGAACGGGACCGGGGGGGGAGGGAACGGGGGGGGGGGGAAGGAACGGGAACGGGGGGGGGAAGGGAACGGAACGGGGGGGGGATGGGGAAGGGAACGGGAGGGAACCGGGTGGGGGGGGGGAGAACCGGAGGGGATCGGGGGGGCCCCGGCCCGGGATCGGGGAGAACCGGGAGCGGCCGCGCTCACCTGCAGCCCCGCTGGCGCCGGCGCACGGCGATGACGTAGGGGCGGGGCTGAGGCAGGAGCGAGGCTGAGCAAAGGGAAGGGCGCAGGGATTGGCTGCGAGAGGCCACGTGGTGCGAGGCGTGAGCGGCCATATTGGGTGCGCTCCGACGGACGCAGCCATCTTGGGCGTGTCCCAATGGAGGCCGCCATCTTGGGCGTGTCCCAGTGGAGGCCGCCATCATGGGCGTGTCCCAGTGGAGGCCGCCATCTTGGGCGTGTCCCAATGGAGGCCGCCATCATGGGCGTGTCCCAATGGAGGCCGCCATCATGGGCGTGTCCCAATGGAGGCCGCCATCTTGGGCGTGTCCCAATGGAGGCCGCCATCATGGGCGTGTCCCAAAGGAGGCCGCCATCATGGGCGTGCCCCAAAGGAGGCCGCCATCATGGGCGTGCCCCAAAGGAGGCCGCCATCTTGGGCGCACCCCCAGTAGGCCGCCGTCTTGGTTGTGCCCCAACAGAGCCCGCCAACTTGGGTGCGCCCCTACGGAGGCCGCCATCTTGTTTGCTCCCCTATGGAGGCCGCCATCTTGGGCGTGCCCCTGCGGAGGCCGCCATCTTGGGCACATACCAATGGAGGCTGCCATCTTGGGCGTGCCCCTGCGGAGGCCGCCATCTTGGGCACATACCAATGGAGGCTGCCATCTTGGGCGTGCCCCTGTGGAGGCCGCCATCTTGGGCACATACCAATGGAGGCCGCCATCTTGGGCATGCCCCTGTGGAGGCCACCATCTATGTTGCACCCCATTGGAGGCCGTCATCTTGGCACCCACTATTATCAACCCGGGGGGGGGAACCATTTTGCACAGCCATTTTAGGGGTTCCCCCCCCCAATGCACTCACGGGGGGGGGGCACAACCCCCACCCCAGACCCCCTCCACCCCCCCCAAAATAAAGAGGCTTGAATCTGGGTCCATTTGTGACACCAAAGTGTAATGGAGACCCCCTCCCCCCCCATTCTCCCCCCTCAGAGCTGGGGGCTGAGGCTGGGGGGGGGCACCGCAGGGGTGGGGGTGGGCACGTAACTGCCCCCAGGCCCCCCCAGAAAGGGGCTGGGGGGGGGGAAGGGCAGGAGGTGCCCGGAGAGCACGAGGGGGGTGAGGGCGTAAAGAGCAGCTGGGTCCTCATGGGGGGGGGCGGGAGGAGGGGGGGGCCCCCCATGGCCTCTGCCCCTCCCCCCGCCCCGCTGCCGGAGCCCCCCCCACCCCCCCCTTGGCGCCGCTTCTTCCCCTTGGCCGAGACTTTGCGGTTCCGGGTCTGGATCCCGTCCTTGCGCATGGTCAGGGGCCGATTCACCTGGGGGGGGGGGGGGAAAAGGGGGGTTATGGGGTGCGAATGGACCCCCCATAGCGATCCTGCCCCCCCCCGTCAGCACTGAACCCAATGGGGTCCCCATATCCCCCCCCCCAATGGACCCTGGGGTTGGAAGGAACCATTCAAGGGGAGGGGGGAGACCAGGGGTTAAGGGTTGCAAATGGACACCTCCATCCCCACTAAACCCAATGGGGCTGCCCCATACCCACCCCCCCCATTAACCCCTGGGTTGGAAGGAACCATTCAAGCAGTGGGGGGAGACCAGGGGTTAAGGGGTGCCAATGGACCCCTCCATCCCCACTAAACCCAATGGGGCTGCCCCATACCCCCCCCCCCATTAACCCCTTGGTTGGAAGGAACCATTCAAACAGTGGGGGGAGACCAGGGGTTAAGGGGTGCCAATGGACCCCTCCATCCCCACTAAACCCAATGGGGCTGCCCCATACCCCCCGCATTGACCCTGGGGTTGGAAGGAACCATTCAAGCAGTGGGGGGAGACCAGGGGTTAAGGGTTGCAAATGGACCCCTCCATCCGCACTAAACCCAATGGGGCTGCCCCATACCCCCCGCCCATTAACCCCTGGGTTGGAAGGAACCATTCAAGGAGAGGGGTAACAGGGGTTAAGGGTTGCAAATGGACACCTCCATCCCCACTAAACCCAATGGGGCTGCCCCATACCCCCCCCCCATTAACCCCTGGGTTGGAAGGAACCATTCAAGCAGTGGGGGGAGACCAGGGGTTAAGGGGTGCCAATGGACCCTTCCACCCCCACTAAACCCAATGGGGCTGCCCCATACCCCCCCCCCATTAACCCCTGGGTTGGAAGGAACCATTCAAGCAGTAGGGGGAGACCAGGGGTTAAGGGGTGCCAATGGACCCCTCCATCCCCACTAAACCCAATGGGGCTGCCCCATACCCCCCGCATTGACCCCCGGGTTGG
Organism: Pezoporus occidentalis; assembly: GCF_034315485.1. Taxonomy (NCBI): domain Eukaryota; kingdom Metazoa; phylum Chordata; class Aves; order Psittaciformes; family Psittacidae; genus Pezoporus; species Pezoporus occidentalis. The sequence goes on along the minus strand of NW_026912953.1, from coordinate 1,081 downwards.
AAGGAACCATTCAAGGAGAGGGGTAACAGGGGTTAAGGGGTGCCAATGGACACCTCCATCCCCACTAAACCCAATGGGGCTGCCCCATAACCCCCCCCCATTAACCCCTGGGTTGGAAGGAACCATTCAAGCAGTAGGGGGAGACCAGGGGTTAAGGGGTGCCAATGGACCCCTCCATCCCCACTAAACCCAATGGGGCTGCCCCATACCCCCCCCATTAACCCCTGGGTTGGAAGGAACCATTCAAGCAGTGGGGGGAGACCAGGGGTTAAGGGGTGCCAATGGACCCTTCCATCCCCACTAAACCCAATGGGGCTGCCCCATACCCCCTGCATTGACCCCCGGGTTGGAAGGAACCATTCAAGGGGAGGGGGGAGACCAGGGGTTAAGGGGTGCCAATGGACCCCTCCATCCCCACTAAACCCAATGGGGCTGCCCCATACCCCCCGCATTGACCCCCGGGTTGGAAGGAACCATTCAAGGAGAGGGGTAACAGGGGTTAAGGGGTGCCAATGGACCCCTCCATCCCCACTAAACCCAATGGGGCTGCCCCATACCCCCGCATTGACCCCCGGGTTGGAAGGAACCATTCAAGGAGAGGGGTAACAGGGGTTAAGGGGTGCCAATGGACCCTTCCATCCCCACTAAACCCAATGGGGCTGCCCCATACCCCCCCCATTAACCCCTGGGTTGGAAGGAACCATTCAAGCAGTGGGGGGAGACCAGGGGTTAAGGGTTGCAAATGGACCCCTCCATCCCCACTAAACCCAATGGGGCTGCCCCATACCCCCCCCCATTAACCCCTGGGTTGGAAGGAACCATTCAAGCGGGGGGGGGCTCACCCGGTGCAGTTTATAGTAGAGGCCGCAGGCGTTGCAGACGGGGTCCCCGCGGGGGCTGCGGCGCCAGAGCGTGGTGGTGCTGGTCTGGCAGTTACTGCACACGGTGCCGGCGCGCTTGGACACCAGCTGGGGGGGGGACACGGACATAGGGGGTGAATGGGGGGGGTGAGAGGGGGGAAGAGGGGGTTTAGGGGGCCTAAGAGGGGTTTAGGAGGGGTTAAGAGGGGTTTATGGGGGGT
>NW_026912952.1:5000-16023 GCF_034315485.1 Pezoporus occidentalis | reverse complement strand
TCTAGATATATAGGAAAACACAGTAAACGTAACAAGGTGAGCAAAATAAAGTATGTTCAAGAGCATTCTAATGACCCACAGAGGTTCTCAACCCCAACCCTAACCCTAACCCTAACCCTAACCCATTTCTCCCCTGTAGCTGTAACAAAGTGAGTGCAACACTATATATATAGATATATAGGAAAACACAGTAAATGTAACAAAGTGAGCAAAATAAAGCATGTTCAAGAGCATTCTAATGACCCACAGAGGTACTCAACCCTAACCCTAACCCTAACCCTAACCCTAACCCTAACCCTAACCCATTTCTCCCCTGTAACTGTAACAAAGTGAGTGTAATACTATATGTATATATATATACAGGAAAACAGAGGAAACGTAACAAAGTGAGCAAAATAAAACATGTTCAAGAGCATTCTAATGACCCACAGAGGTTCTCAACCCTAACCCTAACCCTAACCCTAACCCTAACCCTAACCCTAACCCTATACCTAACCCTAACCCTAACCCATTTCTCCCCTGTAACTGTAACAAAGTGAGTGTAATACTATATGTATATATATATACAGGAAAACAGAGGAAACGTAACAAAGTGATCAAAATAAAGCATGTTCAAGAGGATTCTAATGACCCACAGAGGTTCTCAACCCTAACCCTAACCCTAACCCTAACCGTAAACCTAACCCTACCCCATTTCTCCCCTCTAACTGTAACAAAGCGAGTGTAATACTATATATCTAGATATATAGGAAAACACAGTAAACGTAACAAAGTGAGCAAAATAAAGTATGTTCAAGAGCATTCTAATGACCCACAGAGGTTCTCAACCCCAACCCTAACCCTAACCCTAACCCTAACCCTAACCCATTTCTCCCCTGTAACTGTAACAAAGTGAGTGCAACACTATATATATAGATATATAGGAAAACACAGTAAATGTAACAAAGTGAGCAAAATAAAGCATGTTCAAGAGCATTCTAATGACCCACAGAGGTACTCAACCCTAACCCTAACCCTAACCCTAACACTAACCCTAACCCATTTCTCCCCTGTAACTGTAACAAAGTGAGTGTAATACTATATGTATATATATATACAGGAAAACAGAGGAAACGTAACAAAGTGAGCAAAATAAAACATGTTCAAGAGCATTCTAATGACCCACAGAGGTTCTCAACCCTAACCCTAACCCTAACCCTAACCCTAACCCTAAACCTAACCCTAACCCTAACCCATTTCTCCCCTGTAACTGTAACAAAGTGAGTGTAATACTATATGTATATATATATACAGGAAAACAGAGGAAACGTAAAAAGTGATCAAAATAAAGCATGTTCAAGAGGATTCTAATGACCCACAGAGGTTCTCAACCCTAACCCTAACCCTAACCCTAACCGTAAACCTAACCCTACCCCATTTCTCCCCTCTAACTGTAACAAAGCGAGTGTAATACTATATATCTAGATATATAGGAAAACACAGTAAACGTAACAAAGTGATCAAAATAAAGTATGTTCAAGAGCATTCTAATGACCCACAGAGGTTCTCAACCCCAACCCTAACCCTAACCCTAACCCTAACCCTAACCCATTTCTCCCCTGTAACTGTAACAAAGTGAGTGCAACACTATATATATAGATATATAGGAAAACACAGTAAATGTAACAAAGTGAGCAAAATAAAGCATGTTCAAGAGCATTCTAATGACCCACAGAGGTACTCAACCCTAACCCTAACCCTAACCCTAACACTAACCCTAACCCATTTCTCCCCTGTAACTGTAACAAAGTGAGTGTAATACTATATGTATGTATATATATATACAGGAAAACAGAGGAAACGTAACAAAGTGAGCAAAATAAAACATGTTCAAGAGCATTCTAATGACCCACAGAGGTTCTCAACCCTAACCCTAACCCTAACACTAACCCTAAACCTAACCCTAACCCTAACCCATTTCTCCCCTGTAACTGTAACAAAGTGAGTGTAATACTATATGTATATATATATACAGGAAAACAGAGGAAACGTAACAAAGTGATCAAAATAAAGCATGTTCAAGAGGATTCTAATGACCCACAGAGGTTCTCAACCCTAACCCTAACCCTAACCCTAACCGTAAACCTAACCCTACCCCATTTCTCCCCTCTAACTGTAACAAAGCGAGTGTAATACTATATATCTAGATATATAGGAAAACACAGTAAACGTAACAAAGTGAGCAAAATAAAGTATGTTCAAGAGCATTCTAATGACCCACAGAGGTTCTCAACCCCAACCCTAACCCTAACCCTAACCCTAACCCATTTCTCCCCTGTAACTGTAACAAAGTGAGTGCAACACTATATATATAGATATATAGGAAAACACAGTAAATGTAACAAAGTGAGCAAAATAAAGCATGTTCAAGAGCATTCTAATGACCCACAGAGGTACTCCCTAACCCTAACCCTAACCCTAACACTAACCCTAACCCATTTCTCCCCTGTAACTGTAACAAAGTGAGTGTAATACTATATGTATATATATATACAGGAAAACAGAGGAAATGTAACAAAGTGAGCAAAATAAAGCATGTTCAAGAGCATTCTAATGACCCACAGAGGTACTCAACCCTAACCCTAACCCTAACCCTAACACTAACCCTAACCCATTTCTCCCCTGTAACTGTAACAAAGCGAGTGTAATACTATATATCTATATATATAGGAAAACACAGTAAACGTAACAAAGTGAGCAAAATAAAGTATGTTCAAGAGCATTCTAATGACCCACAGAGGTTCTCAACCCCAACCCTAACCCTAACCCTAACCCTAACCCTAACCCATTTCTCCCCTGTAACTGTAACAAAGTGAGTGCAACACTATATATATAGATATATAGGAAAACACAGTAAATGTAACAAAGTGAGCAAAATAAAGCATGTTCAAGAGCATTCTAATGACCCACAGAGGTACTCAACCCTAACCCTAACCCTAACCCTAACACTAACCCTAACCCATTTCTCCCCTGTAACTGTAACAAAGTGAGTGTAATACTATATGTATATATATATACAGGAAAACAGAGGAAACGTAACAAAGTGAGCAAAATAAAACATGTTCAAGAGCATTCTAATGACCCACAGAGGTTCTCAACCCTAACCCTAACCCTAACCCTAACCCTAAACCTAACCCTAACCCTAACCCATTTCTCCCCTGTAACTGTAACAAAGTGAGTGTAATACTATATGTATATATATATACAGGAAAACAGAGGAAACGTAACAAAGTGATCAAAATAAAGCATGTTCAAGAGGATTCTAATGACCCACAGAGGTTCTCAACCCTAACCCTAACCCTAACCCTAACCCTAACCGTAAACCTAACCCTACCCCATTTCTCCCCTCTAACTGTAACAAAGCGAGTGTAATACTATATATCTAGATATATAGGAAAACACAGTAAACGTAACAAAGTGAGCAAAATAAAGTATGTTCAAGAGCATTCTAATGACCCACAGAGGTTCTCAACCCCAACCCTAACCCTAACCCTAACCCTAACCCTAACCCATTTCTCCCCTGTAACTGTAACAAAGTGAGTGCAACACTATATATATAGATATATAGGAAAACACAGTAAATGTAACAAAGTGAGCAAAATAAAGCATGTTCAAGAGCATTCTAATGACCCACAGAGGTACTCAACCCTAACCCTAACCCTAACCCTAACCCTAACACTAACCCTAACCCATTTCTCCCCTGTAACTGTAACAAAGTGAGTGTAATACTATATGTATATATATATACAGGAAAACAGAGGAAACGTAACAAAGTGAGCAAAATAAAACATGTTCAAGAGCATTCTAATGACCCACAGAGGTTCTCAACCCTAACCCTAACCCTAACCCTAACCCTAACCCTAACCCTAAACCTAACCCTAACCCTAACCCATTTCTCCCCTGTAACTGTAACAAAGTGAGTGTAATACTATATGTATATATATATACAGGAAAACAGAGGAAACGTAACAAAGTGATCAAAATAAAGCATGTTCAAGAGGATTCTAATGACCCACAGAGGTTCTCAACCCTAACCCTAACCCTAACCCTAACCCTAACCGTAAACCTAACCCTACCCCATTTCTCCCCTCTAACTGTAACAAAGCGAGTGTAATACTATATATCTAGATATATAGGAAAACACAGTAAACGTAACAAAGTGAGCAAAATAAAGTATGTTCAAGAGCATTCTAATGACCCACAGAGGTTCTCAACCCCAACCCTAACCCTAACCCTAACCCTAACCCTAACCCATTTCTCCCCTGTAACTGTAACAAAGTGAGTGCAACACTATATATATAGATATATAGGAAAACACAGTAAATGTAACAAAGTGAGCAAAATAAAGCATGTTCAAGAGCATTCTAATGACCCACAGAGGTACTCAACCCTAACCCTAACCCTAACCCTAACCCTAACACTAACCCTAACCCATTTCTCCCCTGTAACTGTAACAAAGTGAGTGTAATACTATATGTATATATATATACAGGAAAACAGAGGAAACGTAACAAAGTGAGCAAAATAAAACATGTTCAAGAGCATTCTAATGACCCACAGAGGTTCTCAACCCTAACCCTAACCCTAACCCTAACCCTAACCCTAAACCTAACCCTAACCCTAACCCATTTCTCCCCTGTAACTGTAACAAAGTGAGTGTAATACTATATGTATATATATATACAGGAAAACAGAGGAAACGTAACAAAGTGATCAAAATAAAGCATGTTCAAGAGGATTCTAATGACCCACAGAGGTTCTCAACCCTAACCCTAACCCTAACCCTAACCCTAACCCTAAACCTAACCCTAACCCCATTTCTCCCCTCTAACTGTAACAAAGCGAGTGTAATACTATATATCTAGATATATAGGAAAACACAGTAAACGTAACAAAGTGAGCAAAATAAAGTATGTTCAAGAGCATTCTAATGACCCACAGAGGTTCTCAACCCCAACCCTAACCCTAACCCTAACCCTAACCCTAACCCATTTCTCCCCTGTAACTGTAACAAAGTGAGTGCAACACTATATATATAGATATATAGGAAAACACAGTAAATGTAACAAAGTGAGCAAAATAAAGCATGTTCAAGAGCATTCTAATGACCCACAGAGGTACTCAACCCTAACCCTAACCCTAACCCTAACACTAACCCTAACCCATTTCTCCCCTGTAACTGTAACAAAGTGAGTGTAATACTATATGTATATATATATACAGGAAAACAGAGGAAACGTAACAAAGTGAGCAAAATAAAACATGTTCAAGAGCATTCTAATGACCCACAGAGGTTCTCAACCCTAACCCTAACCCTAACCCTAACCCTAACCCTAAACCTAACCCTAACCCTAACCCATTTCTCCCCTGTAACTGTAACAAAGTGAGTGTAATACTATATGTATATATATATACAGGAAAACAGAGGAAACGTAACAAAGTGATCAAAATAAAGCATGTTCAAGAGGATTCTAATGACCCACAGAGGTTCTCAACCCTAACCCTAACCCTAACCCTAACCCTAACCCTAACCGTAAACCTAACCCTACCCCATTTCTCCCCTCTAACTGTAACAAAGCGAGTGTAATACTATATATCTAGATATATAGGAAAACACAGTAAACGTAACAAAGTGAGCAAAATAAAGTATGTTCAAGAGCATTCTAATGACCCACAGAGGTTCTCAACCCCAACCCTAACCCTAACCCTAACCCTAACCCATTTCTCCCCTGTAACTGTAACAAAGTGAGTGCAACACTATATATATAGATATATAGGAAAACACAGTAAATGTAACAAAGTGAGCAAAATAAAGCATGTTCAAGAGCATTCTAATGACCCACAGAGGTACTCAACCCTAACCCTAACCCTAACCCTAACCCTAACCCTAACCCATTTCTCCCCTGTAACTGTAACAAAGTGAGTGTAATACTATATGTATATATATATACAGGAAAACAGAGGAAACGTAACAAAGTGAGCAAAATAAAACATGTTCAAGAGCATTCTAATGACCCACAGAGGTTCTCAACCCTAACCCTAACCCTAACCCTAACCCTAACCCTAACCTAACCCTAACCCTAACCCATTTCTCCCCTGTAACTGTAACAAAGTGAGTGTAATACTATATGTATATATATATACAGGAAAACAGAGGAAACGTAACAAAGTGATCAAAATAAAGCATGTTCAAGAGGATTCTAATGACCCACAGAGGTTCTCAACCCTAACCCTAACCCTAACCCTAACCCTAACCCCTAACCCTACCCCATTTCTCCCCTGTAACTGTAACAAAGCGAGTGTAATACTATATATATAGATATATAGGAAAACACAGTAAACGTAACAAAGTGAGCAAAATAAAGTATGTTCAAGAGCATTCTAATGACCCACAGAGGTTCTCCCTAACCCTAACCCTAACCCTAACCCTAACCCTAACCCTAACCCATTTCTCCCCTGTAACTGTAACAAAGTGAGTGCAACACTATATATATAGATATATAGGAAAACACAGTAAATGTAACAAAGTGAGCAAAATAAAGCATGTTCAAGAGCATTCTAATGACCCACAGAGGTACTCAACCCTAACCCTAACCCTAACCCTAACCCTAACCCTAACCCATTTCTCCCCTGTAACTGTAACAAAGTGAGTGTAATACTATATGTATATATATATACAGGAAAACAGAGGAAACGTAACAAAGTGAGCAAAATAAAACATGTTCAAGAGCATTCTAATGACCCACAGAGGTTCTCAACCCTAACCCTAACCCTAACCCTAACCCTAACCCTAAACCTAACCCTAACCCTAACCCATTTCTCCCCTGTAACTGTAACAAAGTGAGTGTAATACTATATGTATATATATATACAGGAAAACAGAGGAAACGTAACAAAGTGATCAAAATAAAGCATGTTCAAGAGGATTCTAATGACCCACAGAGGTTCTCAACCCTAACCCTAACCCTAACCCTAACCCTAACCCTAACCCTTTACCCCATTTCTCCCCTGTAACTGTAACAAAGCGAGTGTAATACTATATATATAGATATATAGGAAAACACAGTAAACGTAACAAAGTGAGCAAAATAAAGTATGTTCAAGAGCATTCTAATGACCCACAGAGGTTCTCAACCCCAACCCTAACCCTAACCCTAACCCTAACCCTAACCCATTTCTCCCCTGTAACTGTAACAAAGTGAGTGCAACACTATATATATATATATATAGGAAAACACAGTAAATGTAACAAAGTGAGCAAAATAAAGCATGTTCAAGAGCATTCTAATGACCCACAGAGGTTCTCAACCCTAACCCTAACCCTAACCCTAACCCTAACCCTAAAGTATGTTCAAGAGCATTCTAATGACCCACAGAGGTTCTCAACCCCAACCCTAACCCTAACCCTAACCCTAACCCTAACCCATTTCTCCCCTGTAACTGTAACAAAGTGAGTGCAACACTATATATATAGATATATAGGAAAACACAGGAAACGTAACAAAGGGATCAAAATAAAGCATGTTCAAGAGCATTCTAATGACCCACAGAGGTACTCAACCCTAACCCTAACCCTAACCCTAACACTAACCCTAACCCATTTCTCCCCTGTAACTGTAACAAAGTGAGTGTAATACTATATGTATATATATATACAGGAAAACAGAGGAAACGTAACAAAGTGAGCAAAATAAAACATGTTCAAGAGCATTCTAATGACCCACAGAGGTTCTCAACCCTAACCCTAACCCTAACCCTAACCCTAAACCTAACCCTAACCCTAACCCATTTCTCCCCTGTAACTGTAACAAAGTGAGTGTAATACTATATGTATATATATATACAGGAAAACAGAGGAAACGTAAAAAAGTGATCAAAATAAAGCATGTTCAAGAGGATTCTAATGACCCACAGAGGTTCTCAACCCTAACCCTAACCCTAACCCTAACCGTAAACCTAACCCTACCCCATTTCTCCCCTCTAACTGTAACAAAGCGAGTGTAATACTATATATCTAGATATATAGGAAAACACAGTAAACGTAACAAAGTGATCAAAATAAAGTATGTTCAAGAGCATTCTAATGACCCACAGAGGTTCTCAACCCCAACCCTAACCCTAACCCTAACCCTAACCCATTTCTCCCCTGTAACTGTAACAAAGTGAGTGCAACACTATATATATAGATATATAGGAAAACACAGTAAATGTAACAAAGTGAGCAAAATAAAGCATGTTCAAGAGCATTCTAATGACCCACAGAGGTACTCAACCCTAACCCTAACCCTAACCCTAACACTAACCCTAACCCATTTCTCCCCTGTAACTGTAACAAAGTGAGTGTAATACTATATGTATATATATATACAGGAAAACAGAGGAAACGTAACAAAGTGAGCGAAATAAAACATGTTCAAGAGCATTCTAATGACCCACAGAGGTTCTCAACCCTAACCCTAACCCTAACCCTAACCCTAACCCTAAACCTAACCCTAACCCTAACCCATTTCTCCCCTGTAACTGTAACAAAGTGAGTGTAATACTATATGTATATATATATACAGGAAAACAGAGGAAACGTAACAAAGTGATCAAAATAAAGCATGTTCAAGAGGATTCTAATGACCCACAGAGGTTCTCAACCCTAACCCTAACCCTAACCCTAACCGTAAACCTAACCCTACCCCATTTCTCCCCTCTAACTGTAACAAAGCGAGTGTAATACTATATATCTAGATATATAGGAAAACACAGTAAACGTAACAAAGTGAGCAAAATAAAGTATGTTCAAGAGCATTCTAATGACCCACAGAGGTTCTCAACCCCAACCCTAACCCTAACCCTAACCCTAACCCATTTCTCCCCTGTAACTGTAACAAAGTGAGTGCAACACTATATATATAGATATATAGGAAAACACAGTAAATGTAACAAAGTGAGCAAAATAAAGCATGTTCAAGAGCATTCTAATGACCCACAGAGGTACTCAACCCTAACCCTAACCCTAACCCTAACACTAACCCTAACCCATTTCTCCCCTGTAACTGTAACAAAGTGAGTGTAATACTATATGTATATATATATACAGGAAAACAGAGGAAATGTAACAAAGTGAGCAAAATAAAGCATGTTCAAGAGCATTCTAATGACCCACAGAGGTACTCAACCCTAACCCTAACCCTAACCCTAACACTAACCCTAACCCATTTCTCCCCTGTAACTGTAACAAAGCGAGTGTAATACTATATATCTAGATATATAGGAAAACACAGTAAACGTAACAAAGTGAGCAAAATAAAGTATGTTCAAGAGCATTCTAATGACCCACAGAGGTTCTCAACCCCAACCCTAACCCTAACCCTAACCCTAACCCTAACCCATTTCTCCCCTGTAACTGTAACAAAGTGAGTGCAACACTATATATATAGATATATAGGAAAACACAGTAAATGTAACAAAGTGAGCAAAAGAAAGCATGTTCAAGAGCATTCTAATGACCCACAGAGGTACTCAACCCTAACCCTAACCCTAACCCTAACACTAACCCTAACCCATTTCTCCCCTGTAACTGTAACAAAGTGAGTGTAATACTATATGTATATATATATACAGGAAAACAGAGGAAACGTAACAAAGTGAGCAAAATAAAACATGTTCAAGAGCATTCTAATGACCCACAGAGGTTCTCAACCCTAACCCTAACCCTAACCCTAACCCTAAACCTAACCCTAACCCTAACCCATTTCTCCCCTGTAACTGTAACAAAGTGAGTGTAATACTATATGTATATATATATACAGGAAAACTGAGGGAACGTAACAAAGTGATCAAAATAAAGCATGTTCAAGAGGATTCTAATGACCCACAGAGGTTCTCAACCCTAACCCTAACCCTAACCGTAAACCTAACCCTACCCCATTTCTCCCCTCTAACTGTAACAAAGCGAGTGTAATACTATATATCTAGATATATAGGAAAACACAGTAAACGTAACAAGGTGAGCAAAATAAAGTATGTTCAAGAGCATTCTAATGACCCACAGAGGTTCTCAACCCCAACCCTAACCCTAACCCTAACCCTAACCCATTTCTCCCCTGTAGCTGTAACAAAGTGAGTGCAACACTATATATATAGATATATAGGAAAACACAGTAAATGTAACAAAGTGAGCAAAATAAAGCATGTTCAAGAGCATTCTAATGACCCACAGAGGTACTCAACCCTAACCCTAACCCTAACCCTAACCCTAACCCTAACCCTAACCCATTTCTCCCCTGTAACTGTAACAAAGTGAGTGTAATACTATATGTATATATATATACAGGAAAACAGAGGAAACGTAACAAAGTGAGCAAAATAAAACATGTTCAAGAGCATTCTAATGACCCACAGAGGTTCTCAACCCTAACCCTAACCCTAACCCTAACCCTAACCCTAACCCTAAACCTAACCCTAACCCTAACCCATTTCTCCCCTGTAACTGTAACAAAGTGAGTGTAATACTATATGTATATATATATACAGGAAAACAGAGGAAACGTAACAAAGTGATCAAAATAAAGCATGTTCAAGAGGATTCTAATGACCCACAGAGGTTCTCAACCCTAACCCTAACCCTAACCCTAACCGTAAACCTAACCCTACCCCATTTCTCCCCTCTAACTGTAACAAAGCGAGTGTAATACTATATATCTAGATATATAGGAAAACACAGTAAACGTAACAAAGTGAGCAAAATAAAGTATGTTCAAGAGCATTCTAATGACCCACAGAGGTTCTCAACCCCAACCCTAACCCTAACCCTAACCCTAACCCTAACCCATTTCTCCCCTGTAACTGTAACAAAGTGAGTGCAACACTATATATATAGATATATAGGAAAACACAGTAAATGTAACAAAGTGAGCAAAATAAAGCATGTTCAAGAGCATTCTAATGACCCACAGAGGTACTCAACCCTAACCCTAACCCTAACACTAACCCT